>NW_009259587.1:65600-73595 GCF_000687185.1 Egretta garzetta
AAAAAAGGTGTCTAGCACCTAAATACCTTAAATCTGTATTTTTAACACGGTATGAGTGCTTAATTCTGTAAGAAAATACAACATAGCCCTGCTGGAAAGCAAATCATTTCTTATTTCCAACCATCTGAAGCTGCTTACTGGAAATTTCAAAGGGAATTCATTTTCCTTGGACCTGTGTTCTTGCTGATCTTGCAAGTGTCAACTTCATTCCAGTCCAAACAAACCCAGATGATAGATCTGTTGCTGGTGCCAATACCATGCTCTTCCTACTACTCCACAGAAGCAGAGGAGAACATGATGCTACTCTGGTAGATTACAATTTTTTAATTTGTTTTTGTTTGGTGGGTTTTTTTGGTTGGTTGGTGAGTTATTTTTTTTAACAGAGGTTGGTGAAGGCTCTGCAAGGAGTTTGCCAGAATAATTGCTGAGCAAAGTGCAAGCACAGCTACCTACAGTGCCTGGGAAATGACACTGAAACAATAAACCTGCCATGAAGATATCAGCGTTATATGAGGTGGCTAGATTGGAGACTAAACATCTGAAAAGCTGGTGGATTTGATGAAAGATGTAGGGAAGGAAAAAGAGGAAGGGAAAAGAAGGAGGCAGCAGCAGCTCCAGTCAGTGAGAGGAAGCAGGAGGACAAAGAGAAAAGGAAGTGAAGGCTATTGCAGGGTGCCAAGGTTCTCTGCAGACCCCTAGGTAACAGAGCAGTCTGCACGTTTGTTCTTCAAGGACTCGTTCAACTATGTAGTGAGTAAGGTGTAAGAAAGCACTGGAACAGGCTGCCCAGAGGGGTGGTGGAATCACCATCCCTGGAGGTGTTCAAATAAACGTGTAGACATGGCACTTTGGGACATGGTTTAGTAAGCATGGTGGTGTTGAGCTGACGGTTGGACTTGATGATCTTGGAAGTCTTTTCCAACCTTAATGATTCTATGATTCTATGAAGTGGGCAGGAAAGGAGATGGACAGCAACAGCCCCCAGCCCACCACCAGAACAGTAAGAGTAGCAAAGGCAGCAGAAGCCAGCAAGACCAGAAAAGATGGAAGAAGCAATATCCCATCTGCTTCTGATAAGGGACATAGGATGTGAGTGCATAATACAGAAAATCCTATATTTTAGAGAACATGTGCAACATTGAATGTACATATTCCAACAGACACTATGAAATACAAGGCTATCAAAAGTAACGTCTTCCCAGAAACTTGGAAGTACATATTAATCTATGTATGGTAACAGCATTATGATATTCATGCTGAATAACATTTAGAAAAGAAATGTCATAACCCCTTGAAGATGGCCTTAAACTGTTAATTAGAGTGGATAACAATTCAGTCTTCTAGAAGGACTTCTGGTCAGGCTCAAGTGAAGCATACTTCACAAGACAGCTGTATTATGAACACTGTTCTGGTGTAACCCACCAGTTTAACTATTAAAACCATATATGAGATGCAGCTTCAATCAACAAAATGTATGTGTTCTCAAATGACAATCAAAACATTAAATTTCAAGATATTCTTGTGGAATATCATGTAGTATAGGTTTGTAATCCTTCATGCAAAACAGTGGCATTTTAAAAATAGGTTTCAGATTTGTTTTCCATCACCTGTTGGCACTAAAAATAGTTCATTGCCTGAATGAAGATACTTCTCCTGTATACAAATGAACTTTTTAAAAATAAAATGAGCAAACTAATTCAAGATAATAAAAAATTCCACTAATGCCAAAAGACAGCAAGCTTTTGATTACTGTGTTCAAGGTTTGAGTCTCTCAAACTGTCAGAGCTAGAGCCAAGGATGAAGAAATCCACAAAACCTAACACTGTGATAAATCCAGGAAAAACTGGGCAAGTTGCAGAATATCAGCCACTGTCAAACTATTTTTTTAAAGCACTGAGTGCTTTAAAAAAACCCACTTTAAACTGAAAGAAGTAAAAGCAGAAGCAAGCAGGAGAAGTCAAATTTACATGTGAGGAAAATTGAGAAAGGAATATTAGAGCAGTTTGAATCCACTAACATATTATTTACTTTGGCTTGCATTGGAAATGAAAGGTCCTATTAAAACTAGCACATAATATCTTCCAAACTAATAAAAAGACATTTCTCTGTGCAGCCTACCATGGAAAGAATACTCCATCAAATTCCATGACTAAGTTTTAACAAGACTTGAGTTTCTTATGGTCAGTACCACTTGCATTACTGCAAATCTAAGAATAAAATAATCCTGTGTTTCAGGGAATCATTAGGAGATACACATAATTTCTCCTATACATTGGTTTCTAGTGAACACATGGTAACGGAGGGGTGACCACTCTGAAGCACTGTGATGTGGGCACTGTTGGTGGCAACCTCCACGTAGTAGGGTCAGAATTCAAACTCATATGAGAAAGGTGGTGCTCCTCCTCACCAAATCCAAATGCAGTGGGGATTGTCAGGGCTTCTACTTTGAGCTGGATGTTGCCTGTGATACTAGCACATCTAGCCACAGAGGATGGATTTGGCTATTTTATGTTGTATTTCTTTGAGCAATTGTTCACCTTCTTCACCTTTTCTTTTTTTTTTTTTTGTTGTGAACAGCTATAGTATATGAGCCTTGCCCTAAGATGTATCATCTAAATCCATCTATAAACAAATCTACCCCCTTGGAAAAGCTTTGCTGTTATTCTATCTACACATAGATATTTGAACATCCAAACAACATGGCTTGATCGCCTCAGCATAAAATTATAGAGGCCATTATCTGCAGTTAATCAACTGGCCATAAGATGAAGAGATAAACGTGTAAATCTTACGCTATACCTAAGTGCACATTGCCTGTGCCGATATAAACACAAATGCACACTCTGGAACACTACTCCTCAAGGGAGAGGTTGGGATGTAATGCTCAAAGGTCTGTCCCTGCTTCCCATTTGCATATAGGATTCCCTTAATCAGTTATCCATCCTTGAGTATAGTCACCTTTATTTTGCTTAGAATTTTGCTGGATTTGTTGTTGAAGAACTAATGAGATCAAGTCCTTCAAAGACAAAATCATGCCTTGTTTCAGCATAAAATGTGTACTACATTTGTGGTGTGTTCAATCAATACAAATCACCTAAAAGCAGGAAGCAGGAACAAACTAATAATTTTGATCTGAAAAATGAACATAAAATATCATTTGGGCTGTAGCCAATCTGACATAAGGACTCCTCCCTACATTTGTGGCTTTTTTGGCATAAAGAGTTTTTGTTGTTGTTCCTAATCAGGGATGACCTTCAAAGGGACAACTGCTGATATATCCAGTCATGATACCTTTACATCAACTACACACAGTATAGCTAATTTAAGATTCACACGGTGTTTGCGCAAGCCTTTAATTCGGTCTTTATCATCCCCTTCATACAGTACCGTTATATTTGCCTTTGCTTGCCTCAACAATCTTCCACATTTAGAAACTGTATTCTTGTCTGAATAAATAAGTCTGCTAAGAGCATCTATTAAGTACTGGTATCCCCAGGGTCTGAAGCAATTTTTTTTTCCCCTTTCCATTTTTTGCCTTGTGAATCTGAGTTATAAAGCATATAGCAGAGAGGAGAAGGGTTGCCTTAGTAACGAGGCAGACCCAATCAGCTGCATAGGCTCCCTTGAGACAATATAATTTGTGCAGCAGAAAGAGGCTAGAACAGGTGGCTAAATTAATGTGCCAGACAGCTTAAAATATTACACACACATGCGCACACAAATGCATACACAAAATCTATCTGTGTACTTATATGCGAATGCAATTATCTGCAATGTTTTTGCAAAGTAAATAGCATCTGGGTAACCCAGCCCTGTGAAACCCCCAAAGCAGCAGAGACGCCTCAACAGCCGAGGAAGCGAAGTGGGGTGGGAGGGAGCAAGGCTCCTTCGCCGCAGTACTGCCAGATCTGCAGCCACTCCGAGGAGGAGGGGAAGGGCTCCTCGCCGCAGGCATAGGCTGAAACAGGGGTGTGATGTGTTCTCTCCCATCTTTACTGGGGCTTATGAGCTGCCTCCTGCTGATAGCGTGATCTGTTGTGCTGCTCTCCTGATTTCACAGGGTGCTGGAGCTCTCTCGCCTGACCCTTTCTGTACCGCTTCACAAGGCTTTCTCCCCATGCCCTTGCCTCTGATTTAAACTGAACTTCCACCTTTTCCCCACGATTTCTTCATAAATACAACAAATCTGAACATGCTTTATAATCTTCTCAGTCCCTGCTGTGAGGATTCAGCCTCAGCACAAGATTTTGGAGCAGTTTGGATGCAGATCACATACCAGCTTCTAGCTCTGACAAACACAATCCCAAACCACTCATTTTGCAGCATCTCCAGGTTGACTTTAGCCAAACCCAGAGAACAACAGGAATTCAGAGCCCACTGTGTGTTTGACATCTGCAGGGCACATGGAAGCGGCACATACACAGAAGAGTCCTGCAACAGTCTGTGCTTCAGAAACCCTCTATATTATTATAGCACAGAATCACTCTTAATTTCTTTATAATGTAGTGATCTATTCCCCTATAACTAATTAAAAGAGACACCTGCCAAAAATTGCTAGCAGAGATGCAGTTAGTGTATTGTTTATCTACTACAGCCCCTCAGCCAGAAGTGCTGTGGGGACTACCCTCTCACACCCAGTGTACGTGTATCCCAACATGGCATCACAACCTCAATGCAGCCATGGTTCCTCTCCTCCTTTTTCCCTGCCTCTCGAGCAGATGAAGTTCATTGCTGGCATGTAAGAAAGAGATCATTTTAATCCCAGAGTATACAACTCCTTTACACAGCAAGGCACTTCTCATCCACTTACATCAGGCTAAAAGTGAAGAACTCTGAATACTAAGATCAAAAGGGCTGCAGGGAAAACTGAGGCATGAGAACAAATGGTAAGTCTGAGCCCTGTGGAAAAAAAAAATCACAGTGAAAATTCTGACATACAAACCATAACCGATAAGCCACAAAAGGCTTGAAAGTTTCTTGGATTTTGTTTTTCTTTTTCTGGATGTGTTTGGAGTCAAGGGGATGTGCCTTACAAGATTACTGATGTAACTTTTTTTTTCAGTGATTTGCAACAAATATAAGAATAGCTGCTTATGCTGTACTAACAAGCAATCTCAGTGAGGTGTGGAATATTACCTACAGTTTGGCTAGAAATCTGAAACCAGAACTGTGTGACAGTCTGGTAATGAAACTGAAACTCCAAGTGAAACTAGCACCAATTTTAGCTTGTTTTTTCAGCATTTACCAAAGTAAATGTATTGAGTGAATCTGGGTCAAAAGGACACATCCAGAAACATACAGGGAACACATATTGGAGAAAGGAACTTAAACAGGGTTTCCTGAGGCTCAGATTAATTGCCCTTGTTGCCACCTCTCGTATCTTGCCGATATACATTGTTTATACTTTTCAACCCTTTTCACTATTAACAAGACAAAAACTCAGAGAACTTTCCTTGCAGGGGCATTATTTAGCTTGCTCAGGAAAATATACGGCACAGTGGAGTGGTACGGAGGGGAAGTTCTTTTGAAGTATAGGTTGTAGGAGTTACTCTCACCACTGTTTTTGGAAAAAGTGTTAATGGGATGCTTTAATTATATTTAGAAGACCAGCTAGTCCAGTATTTTGCTATCTATATTATGCAAAGTCTGAGCCCCTGGTGACACAGTAAGTGGTTTCCAAGGATGGTATGGCATATATTTGATTAGGCAAAGTCTTTTTAAAATAAATGGCAGGTACCCACGAAGTCCCATCTGTAGAGCACATCACAATGTAACACCAGCTGTGTAATAAGGTAACCAGTATAAGTTGAAGACAAAGTCTGGTAATGCTTAGGTATATTTGCAAGTGATGCATCTAGAAAGAAAAATTCAATATCATTTAGTTTTAAAATACGTACAGTTAAAAGATATATTCCCACAGCCCCCACAAAACCTGTGACCACATCCAGTGGATCCTCACCACCAAACTCAATGTGATCAGCCTATACTTAAAGACACTGAAGCAAAGCTAGAAGGTCCTTCCTAACCATTTAAATGTCTTGGCCTGACCTGAAATATTTTGTCTACAGACTTGGTGGGCAAGTTGGGTATTTATTCAGAAGTTCCTTCATAACTTGTAGAGCACCAGCATCTGTGAGTGGCATTATGGAGAGCAGCTGCTTTATTTCCAAAGGAATATCTATCAATCAACAACCTGAACCATAACTTATTCATACAAAGAGCAGAAATGCCACTGTTTAGACTACAAAGATTTCTCTGGCAAGGAAGAATACCCAAGTAACAGAGCCTCAGGAGAGATTTGTGTCACCTAACCTAAACATTTACATCCAAGCTCACCACTAACTCTCCTTTTATTGTAGTCAGTATCAGAAAAGGAGAACTTATTAGACATAACTCATTTCACCTGAAGGTAGATTTCTGAAGTTCAGATGAAAGATAAATAGCTTCTAGAAATACTCTTTTCTCTTCATTGCCTGTAAAGAATATACGCAACTTTCAGAAGGATACAGCTACTATGTAAATGCTTAATATTTGTTGAGACCAAATTCCATCTCCTATGACCCTGTCTGATCTCTCAGGGAAGTGGATCTTAGCAAAGAGATATTGAGTGGCAAGAGATCTAGCCTGCCCAAACGGTTTCCAGCTGATTAACATGAGTTTCAAAGGTGCTTCCCTCTCCTGCCCTACATCAGGCATCTGCGCAGAATTTAACCAAGCATAACTTTAAATGCTCTGTGCAAGAAGGGAGGGAAGGAGGAAATACATCTGAGTAAAACCAAAACACATCACTTCTGTGATGGATGTCTCTGTGTTTTTATTGTTCTCTGTAAAGCTATTCAAAGATCAGACCCCTAACATTGTCAAGACACATTCAGTTGGCTAAATTTATGCAGTGATAGGGAAAAATAAGAACTATTCAGTTGGAAAACAGAAGTCTGGAGTATTATCTGAACAGTACCTTTCTATCATTGTGAAGAAAATAGCCATCATGAACAAATACATTATGGCCATCTCTCTCTGTTCTCACAGCACTGGTTTAGAGCCCCTAGCTGAGAAGGCAGCTGTGCAGAGCAAGTAACTGGTGAGCACAGCAGGAGTCCTCTACTCTAATGCTGCTCAAAGAAATAAAAGCTTTCTGTCTGTTGTCATTATCACTGCCAGCTCTGTGAGCTTTTTCCTTGGTAGGTGCATGGAGACTGGGCTGGTTTGGCCTTGAAGATGTGAAAGCCGAGATCTCCTTTTTTTTCATAGTTTTCAGCTAATACTTAGGATGAAACAGTAGCTAGATTTTAGCCACTGAATCTTCTGAAGATTTACAAAGTCTTGTGCTGGCAAGGGGGGACGATGGAATCAAAAAGCATCTTTTGTTGTATTCCTGAAAAAACCAGTCACTATATTAAGGTTGCAAAATATTTTCCATGTTAGATCTATGTTTCCAAATGGCCAGCTTCTGGGAACATGACCGTTATGAAAATTCAGTTTTCAACACACTAATTAGTCTCTAACTTATGTAAAATATTCTGTGTGTTTAAAATGCTGGCATGAAGATTCTTCAAGAACATATGATTAATTGGCAGATAAGTTTGAAACAGAACTGCGTTTTTTAAACCAGGTTCTTACCTAATCCTTTGATTAAATCAATCACTGTGGGAAGCACTCAAATGACATTTAGAAATCAAAATTATATGATCAAATGAAATTTGCAATGCACATGATTTCAAGGTAGGTAGAAACAAGTGTCGCACTAGTGCTGAAATGTAAGTAATTCTTCCTGAGAATATATTCTTTATTAAGCTTGGAAAATAACCCTAAATGGACAGAGGTAATTAACTGCTCTCTTAAAATAACAACAGATCCAAACCAGTATTTTTCCCTTTAGCCAAGTAAACTGGCCAAAATCTGCAGACGATGTGGAGAAAGAGTAAAGTCCCAATAATTCTATCCCATACTGGGGTAGGTGAGAAGAAAAGGGAAATGACAAATGGGTACAAAAAC
>NW_009259587.1:73643-102736 GCF_000687185.1 Egretta garzetta
ATTGCATTATTAAATCACACTTTATTAATGCTAAAGTTCACTCAGCCTAAAAACCACCCTAACCTACGAGAGCATCACTGTTCAATCATCTACACCAAGCCAACCCAGCACTTTTAATTCCTCTCCTGACACATCCAAATAAGATCACTTTTGAGTCAAGAGTCAGAAGTCTGCTGCAGCTAACCTCCTTTTATTTCCTTTTTTCTCCAAAAGCTAATTTGTCAGTCAGTCATCATCAAAGTTTGGTCTGTGAACCCCTACTCTGTACCTTAATTTCAACTATGGATCTTACTGTGCATCCCTGTACTGAGTACTCAGATAAACTACTGACTTAAAACTGTCAGTACCAGCTCTAATGGCAGCCCAGTAATCTTAATAGAAAACTGCGTAGTTATCTGGGAACAGACCCCAATAGGAATGGAAATGCCAGCCACAGGGCAGGATGTGTAATTCACAGAATCACAGAACCACAGAATGACAAGGGTTGGAAGAGACCTCAGGAGTTCATCTAGTCCAACCCTCCTGATAAATCAGGATCACCTAGAGCAGGTTGCACAGGGCATCGTTCAGACGGGTTTTGAATATCTGCAGAGAAGGAGACTCCACAACCCCCCTGGGCAGCCTGTTTCAGTGCTCTGTCACCCTCAAGGTAAAGAAGTTTTTCCTCATATTCAACTGAAACCTCTTATGCTTCAGTTTGTGCCCATTGCCCCTTGTCTTGTTTCTGGGCACCACTGCAAAGAGTCTGGCTCCGTCCTTGTGACATCAACCCTTAAGATGTTTGTACATGTTGATGAGATCTCCTCTCAGTCTTCTCTTCTATGATTCTTCAGGCTAAAAAAGCCCAGCTCTCTCAGCCTTTCCTCATCGGGGAGATGCTCCAGTCCCCTAATCATCTTTGTTGCCCTCCTCTGGACTCTCTCTAGGAGTTCCTCATCTTTCTTGACCTGGGGAGCCCAGAACTGGACACAGTACTCCAGGTGTGGTCTCACCAGGGCAGAGTAGAGGGGAAGGATTCAGCAATGTTGTCCCTCTTTCTCAAAAGCTAAAGGTAGATACCTCCTCATTTCCTTTGTTCACATCGGTATAGTAAGAGGTAGGAACAAAACCCGATTCCACTTCATTTTAGTTTTATAGATACTTAATTGTTCACCACCCAGACTCCCCCTGTCTGTAAGAAAGCTGTTGTTCATTTTGTCTCCACCTACAGAGCCTAACCTGGCCCCATGAAACATGCCTTCCAACATTCCTCCCTTTTCTTCTCTTTGCCTAACATGGAAGGGCTGGGAGGACCAGGATGCTCCTAATTGATACAGTACCATGAGCTTCTGCATTCTGAAAGTTTTGCCACTTCTTTCTGGTAAATCAGCATTGAGTCTAATCCCAAAATGCTGAAATCAGATTTGTATTTCCTTCCTGCTTAAGGCTCCTCTTCCATACGGTATAAAATTCCAGAAGTTCCACTAACATGATGTCCCAGCTACAACCATCGTTCCTTTTTTTTTTCCTCATCCACACCTTAGCCAGACACTGTTTCTACTCTGATGTTTACTAAATAGAAACTAACTGAAGACACTTGCTATTTTTGCTTGCTGTGTAGGACAAATTAACCTTATGCCTTTTGAGAGGTGCTAGAAGCTTTTGTGCAAGAGGACATTATAATTCTATTTGCCGTCAAACACTTCTACAATAGCCCTTCTCAAATACAAAATATTAAACCCAAATATCAGAGTATGGAGATCACCAAAGGATGGCAGATTGAGTACAGCAGGCAATACACAAAGCAGAAAACTTCTTCCTGGGAACTTAAAATCTGTGTTCACACAATACATACAACTGGCAGAAAAAGGAAGAACAGGTAGAAAGAAACAAAGAAAGATTCTGGCCAAAGTGGTAATGACGGAGACAAGTATGCATGCATTAGTAATCAGCAACTCTGTAGCAGAACAGGTGGTGTAATTCAATGAGTTAAGAACAAAAAACAATAAAATCTTAAAGACATTGTACTGGTGAAAGCATTTGTTTCCATATAATTGTGATTTAAAATATTTTACATCTTTTGTGCCCTGAAAATGTCTCTTAAAATAATTAGATAGGACAGCACTGGACGAGATAATTACTCCAGTCACTGGCTGCAAGATTTGATTGATGCTATGAGCCTGACAAACGACAAATGTGTCACAAGTCATAATTCTGGAAGTTGGTGAGTGTATTTTTGTCTAACCTTAAAGTTCTCAACCAAGGCATGGTCACTGCTCAACACCACAGAGCTCTCCTGCTTAACTGTACCTGTTGTGCAATCTTATTACAGCTTTGGAGCGCAACCAGTTTTGAAAAATGTGCTCATAGTTAGGCACACTGAGAATTACCAGACCTCACAGCCCCCAAACCATCTAACTCTAAGAAAACAAAGTGCAAGCAGAAGTGAGTCCTGGAGATTGAACTTCAGCCTTACCAGTCTTTGATTTGAGCAAACAGAGGAGTGTCATTTAGCTATTGATCCTTCACAAAATTCTGAGCTGAAAATGCATAGTCCATCAATACAGAGAAGGTAAGACTATCTTCAGGTGTGATGTTCACCTGAACAGATTATTCTCCAGAACATGGAAGATCATGGTATTATGGCTCCTCTATAGATTTCCTTTACATTTAATAAGACCTGTCAGATGAAGAAAGGCTATTGCACCATGACTATGTTATTGTTTCTGATGTGGACATTATATCTGATCTTCCCAGAAGACTCAATTAAAACAAAAAAAGAGGACTGAATTAGGCCCAGTATAAAGATGAGAACTTTTAAAGTGTGTATGGATTTGGAGAGCAAACTAGAACTATTTCTAGCAAAACATGGCAAGGGCGTATCATTTCAAACTATACTGTACAGTAAGGACACACCAAGAGGTGAGAAATTACAGCATCTAGAAGAACTCTGTGGACTACTCTACAATACAAACCACACTACCACTTTCACAAACACAAAAATGTACTTTTGTGGCTCGGTATTAATACTGCAGTGACACCTTGGATGCAGTTTTACACTAGAATCCACACGGATAAAAACAGGACAAACAAATAAAGCAACGAGTGTTTTAGTTTGAACTGCAATTTTTTACATCTCTGAACTTACTTAAGACTAACAGAACATCAAAAACTAACATTATCCTATGTTTTTACCTGGGATATAAAATTATCAGAAGCTCAACAGCATATTTATAGGAGGATATTTTTAAAAACTATTCTATTATTAAAGCAAAAAAGAATCCAGTAAAACAACTTAAAAATAAATTGACTGAAATTATCCATGCCCTTTTTTTAAAATAGTGATGGCATAATAATAGCAAATTATGCTTCATACATAACACCCAAAAATACACATTTGATTTTCTTTTAATGAAAAGTTAACTCTGTTTCTGGTGGTTTACTGACACTGTGAAAATGCTTTATTAAAAAAAAACCCACATGTAAATACAATCCATTGGAACATATCTCATATGAGGCTGGGAGAGCTGGGACTACTCAGCCTGGAGAAGAGAAGGCTGAGGGGGGATCTTATTAGTGTATATAAATACCTGAAGGGAGGATGCAGAGACGAGGAAGCTGGGCTCTTTTCAGTGGTGCCCAGCAGCAGGACCAGAGGCAATGAGCACAAACTGAAACACAGGAGGATCTGCCTGAACGTCAGGAAACACTTTGGTACTGTGAGGGTGACCAAGCACTGGGACAGTTTGCCCAGAGAGGTTGTGGAGTCTCCATCCTTGGATATATTCAACAGCTGTCTGGGCATGGTCCTGGCCAACCAGTCTAGGCCCTGCATTTATATGGTGGTTGGATCAGATGACTTCCAGAGGTCACTTCCAACCTCAGCTATTCTATGATTCTGTGGTTCTATGAGTATAACAGAAACAATAGAAAAGAAAAACTGACCTTTTCAGATAAGTACAAGGAAAGTAAACAAGATTACCTTTTACAGTTGTGGTTATTTTTCACAAAAGAGTAGTGCTAGATCTCCTGCATTACTTTAAAAATATTTACTAATGTGTACTGCAAGAAGAAAGACAGATGTATTCTGATGCTAAAAGATAGAGGATAGCTTCTGAGAGGCATCGGCGCTGCAGAGATTTTATCTTTTTTCCAGGACATGTAGCAGTGGGATTTACTGGAGGCAGGTGTTAAAAAAAAATAAAACAAAAAACCCCACACATAGTTAATGAATATCAGTGAGACTTAGAGAAGAGCAGGGAGAAGAACCTTTTTTAAAAGACAGAACTTTAGAGGAGGAGCCATCAGAAGCATTTAAGGATTAACAGAATTTCCAGCCTCAGCTGTACATTTAGCTTCTATATTGGAAGTAATAACCTGGATTTTCTAGGACTGATACTTTTGACATTTGATTATAGGCAATTAGAGGATGATGGAAGCATGTCCTGAATAGCAAGATGAGCTAAACTTGAAGCTTGTGCCTAAAGAAAAGAGCAATCTCACTGTTTAGGGGTTAGGTTTGCAGAGGAACTTCAGTGTCTTATATTACATTTCTGTCCTTCTTCTTAACATTCACGTGGCTCATGAATCACACAGGAGCTGACTATATGGGCAATATTTACCTACATAAGTCCTGATGATGCCTTTTCCCAAGAATCTCCAAAAATTCCAGACCTTTAACATAAAAGGTTGGGGAAGCAGGCATATTGTGGACCTCTGACTTGCACCGCCACCGGTACTTCTGGGCAGAGCTAAGACTGTTGAAACCTAGCCAGAACCATTAGGTGTGAGGTAAGGTTGCTGTCCTACTTCCTACTGAAAGAATTTCAGGCCTTATCCTGCCCATTTTTTTTCCACTCCTTCCCTGCTCATGCTTGTTTCATGTCCTAAAACATGTACCCATCTAATGCACCTCTTTGGTGTTGTCCATCACCCTTCTTTTCTCCTCTGGAGTAACTCAGACTCAGGTTCATCGACAGGAAGGCTAGACCTTCAAACCTCAGGGGACCCTCATGACAGTGAAAGTGCTCCTTCACCTTTTTCTTTTCTTTTTAAAAAAATGTAAGCTGTCCACCCAATCGATTTCTTCTTGAAGACAGGGCTACAGTTGATGACTTGGTATTATTTTGTTGTATCTATGTCTTTCACTTCCGAACTCTGCTTCTCCAAAACTGCAGAAGCAAAGCTAGTAAGACAGGACAGCACATTTTAGTACGCTCACTGCCGTTAGAAAATAAACTCCCTAGAAAGTAAATCCTAATAAAAAATAAAATAAAAGCCTATTGATAGCATAGTGATGGAAGTGGTAAGCTACTGAAATGAGCAGCGCTTGATAAAAAGGATCAGTTGTATTCCTCTCTGCTCCCAGACCCCCAAAGCACCTCACAAAAGGACAAAGAAAGAATGAAGACAGGAACTGAACTGAATGCTAGCAACTTTGCTAGCGAGAGCTTAGCCAATTTGTATATGTAGAAGTGGCAAATGAATTCAACCAAAAAAGAGAAGTTTTTCATGATCATTTTGTGGAAATCTTCTGCAACATCAACACTATAAGTAGCTGCTCATTAAGTCAGTCACAAAGTCCACAAACAGTATTTGAGCATCAAATCTGTGATTCTCATAAAACCATAAACTGAAAACAATGCTTTCTGAGCAGCAATACGTAAGTAATAGCTGCATCACAGTAGTTACACTTAGAAACATAGCTTGCAACTCCACACATGAACTTTTGAAAAGATACCAAAAATCATTGTAGCTGTCAAGGTAATACTGTCATACAACAAGAAGTCCTTCTTGTATGACAAAACAGAGTTTTTTTCTCCAGTTTGACAGCCATTTTGGGTTCACCTAGTACAGGTAGAAGCCATGTCAATAGCTACAACAAAAAAAAATGTGGGTTGTATGTCCTTACTGTGGCTTATAGTCTTAACTAGCGCATCCTACCTAAGAAAAACAAATTCGTTTCCAGTGGCACAAAGCAGAAAACTTCTTTTCTTTCCTTTCTAGCAAAATTTCTGCTACATGAAGCACCATTCACTGACAGAAGATCTTGATTCTTCTTTCACCTCTGCATGAACAGATGTTCGAGCACAGCCAGATCAAGGTACATGAGAAAAGTAGACAGGTATCTGTTTTGGCTGGGGAAAGAAAGAACAGCTTTGCCAGAATATAAGCCCATTCTCACTTCTTCCCTGATGTTGCTGCTGATTGCAAAAGGATTGAGAGGGGAGGAAGTAATAGCCACTGGAGAAGAGGAAGGGAAAGGTATTTTTTTAGCAGGAGCAAAAGGCACCTTCCAGTTGCAACAGGAACAAAAAATACCCCTGTGCATCTTAACTCTACACCTTCCTTTTTCATCCTGCACAGCAAAGTTTTTGGCCTTGTCCCCTGTACTCTTAATAGCTTTTACCAACTATTCTTAGAAGTGCTCTGCTTAGTAGAATATCAGTATTCTTAGTGGCTGATAAAAGAGAATAGTAAGCAGCAGCTGCCCTGGGGCAGGTGAGAAGGATGGTTCTAGTGCTTCTTGTGGCTGAGGGATGAAAAAGGCTGAGTCCTGGAGGGAAAGGGTGAGGGAGAGGAGTATAGAAGTCCTGTACACCAAGAATGAGCAGAAAAGTGAAGGGCATCCTAGGGGAAAGAAAAGGCACGTGGCCTAAGGTCTTAAGAGAGATGCTGTCACTCTACCTAGAGCATTCCTCTGGAATGGGCTGCCCAGGGAGGTGGTCGAGCCCCCATCCCTGGAGGTATTTAAAAGAAGGATAGATGAGGTGCTTAGGGACATGGTTTAGTGGTGGGATGGCAAGGTTAGGTTAACGGTTGGACTTGATGATCTTAAAGGTCTTTTCCAACCTAGATGATTCTATGATTCTATTCTATGATTCCTAATGCTTCCCACAGCCACCAGAACAGTGATTTTGTCCCCAGCCCTGCTTCCCTGTGACCCACCCCAGCCTCCTTAGGTACAAGCACTGTCTAAATGTTGCAAAGCAGGAGCCAGAAGTCAGTTGGGTGCTGCTGCAGGTTTTGCTTGCTGTGAGGCATAGTTCATAACGATAAGGAACAGAGAGAGATGAAGGTGCATAAAGCACACCTCAGCTTCCAGTGAGCAGAGGCAGAAGTTAGCCAGCAAAGGGAACCCCGGACAAGCCCCAGAAGAGGGCTTGCCTTCAAGCCATGTACACAAACCACAACCACTCTGCCAAGTGGGCAGCAGGAGGTGAGCAGCAGCTCAGACAGCTGTAGTCTGATGCCTGAGCAGAGCTAAGAAGCTTTTCTCACTCTTGGACTGTACTCACTCCTGGAAATAATCATGTCAGGGCAGGGCTAAAACATGTGGACAACTTGCACTGTAGCCACATGAGGTCTGTGCTGCGTGAGTCAGACACTGCGGGTGTTTCATTGCTCTCATAGAGGGAAGAAGAGAGATCCTCACCTTCAGTTATCCCCAGCAACCCCAGCATGGCAAGAGGAGAACATCTCTGGAGAATAGAGGGGATCTCAAGGAAAGATGTCGCCAAATTTTTAATTGACAGCCAGAAACTAATCTCTGTGACTGGACAGGGTAATGCAAATGGCTGTAGATTGGCAGTATGAAAGCAGGAGGAAAATACTGTCGCCCTCAGAAACTGGAGTGAAGAAGTAGTTACAATTAGTACTCACAGAGGTTTACAGCAAACACTCTGAGTCCTCATATTCAAAGATTCAAAGATGGGTGATGGCTCGTCTGAACAAAGGGAAAATTGTGCTGGGAAATCTCAAAAGGATATAAAACAGCTTCTCAGTTCATCATGTAATTTCTCCCATCCAATTGATGGCAATATTATGACAATAATTGCATGTCTGTTTGACAACCGTACACTGCCAGTCTTTTTAATGGACCTCTGTGTTTTCAAAATATCTCTAAATGACACAGTTTTTAATGAGCTACACAGCTGCAGGCTGGTTACTAATTTATGATAGAAACACACTCTTCTTGCCTTTTGGTAGTATCATAAGATGAGATTGAGGTAAGCACTTCAAAATAATGATCATTCCAAAATATTTTCACCTGAGATCTGTTGGGTTTTGCCCCATCAAATCCCGATTTCTACTTATTTTCAGTTTTGCTGGTAAACAAGCAGAATTGCAGTTATGAATAAGGATTTCATTTTTCTTTTCAGGTCTGATGTCTACCTTCACAGATAGCATAAGAAATGTGCATGAGTCCAATGTTATCAAAAGAGACAATCTGTTGTTATTAAAGACATTACTTTCAAAGATACAGTTGTGTAATTCTCCCTTATTTTGATACTTGTAGAAAAAAATGAATTTAATAAAAACCATGAAAACACTAAATGCTGTTGGTATTCAGATTACTCATAAGATCAAAATGGTTCTAATTATCCCAGTCATGTTAAGACCTTTCTCAAAGGCGAGAGGGTGTAAAATATTACCGCCCTTTCAGAACTTCAGTTGTCTGATCCATTTCTTTCACTGCTGGCAAACTATAAAAGCAATTTGAGGAAACCAGGGGACAGTAAATGTTTGTAAGCCTTTTCCAGCCATTTTGAAGACGAATGATGACACATTCTATCAGAGCACACACCCTGGGAATTCTGACCCTAGGACTGTTGCCTTTTTTTAATTTCTAAGATCGACAAACAAAACCAAAATTCCCGCTAGACATAGCGTTCTTTCAATGCACTGCTAAGAATTATCCATTAATATGCAGAGCTTATGGCTGCACTACAACAAAAATTACAGTCTAGCTCTTTTAATCCTCATTAATACATATAGAACTCCAGAAGAATCCTGGCACAATTTTTCCTGACTCTGTATTTTAGGACATAGACAAAAATAAACCTAATTCTCCTAACACTCCAGCTATTAAACACTTCACCAGCATAGGAGACTGAATACCATACAATCAATTTTTACAAATCTCACAGTTTCACCTATAATATATTCCAGTCTATTAAGCATTCTTATGCTGAAGGTGGTTGGTATCTGCCAGCAAGACTATCCTTGGATCTATGGGCAACTGCAAACTTCCCTAAACGGTATGTTGGCTAACTGGGAGAAGTAATTAAGCCTTCTTTGTTAAAGAAGAGAGCTGGAACAAAAGAGTCCATTGTTCAGTCACTGGGCCACATGGGAAGGCCTGAACAAATGCTAATTAACACAGAGAAAATAGAGGCTTCATTGGTTCACCGGTTGATTGAGATGAATTTTAGAGGCTGACAAAACCAGAAAGCTTATGTCCTCCTCAGCTATGAGCCGATCTGCATTAACTCTTCACCTCTCCTCCTCACAGGTCTGGGCCATTTCCATGCACTCTGAGGTTATTGCCCTCCATTCTCCTGCATAAATATTTTTCTGAATGCTCTTCAGCCCAAATTCATTCCACTGAGCTGGGTTAAGGAGGAATCAAACCAATTGTCTGGAGAATGCTTTGATGAACAGCAGAAGGTAATAATTAGTTAACCCAGTTTAGCAGCAGCCAAGTTTGACTTCATGCAAGTATTGACTGAAAACCAGAGATTTACCAGCAGCTGCGGGAAGTACAGGCAGAGATCCTGTGATACTGGACAGACTGAAAGACAAGTTTGGACATCTTACCAAGGAAATTGCTTAAGACAGCCAAATCTGTGAGTGTTCCCTATGAAAACAGAAGTGAAAGAAATTTGTCTGACTATCATCATCAATTTCTCCTCTTAAGAAAACAACCTAGCAAGGTCCTCCCCAGTTCCCCTCAATTGCCTAGCTACTCTACCTAACAGGCAACAGCAAGGTTAAACTTCCACTAGAGAAGCTCTCATTTTACTCCTGTGTATTGCATTTGGGCTTCTTGAAGTGCATAATTCACATTCTTCATATGGGCTCACCTTTAAAAGGCTTAAAAATATCTGTACTTAAATATTTGGTAGGGCATTTGCCTAATGGTTTCCAAAAACAGTGTGCCTAAAAGTATTTTACAAGCTTTTACTGATAACGCAGAGATTAAACACCTTGTCCTAATTTGAATTATAGCCATCTCTAAAGTAAACATAGTAAATGTTAACAGCCCACAATGGCTTGGAGCAGGAAGTGAAAAAATACCTACTAAGAATCGCAAAAGGGAGCACACCGGCTGGAATGTTATAAAACACGTAGCCTAGGTTTTTTCTGAGGATATTTAACACCACCAGCTTGTAAATCAATAGAAGGGGGAAGGAAGCTAAGTATCTCAAAAAAGGCACTTAATTGGTATGGATTTCAAAGTGCACCTTATAGAAGTAGGCCTATACATTTTCTATCTTTGGAAGAGGTTACAAAAGAGAAACAAGAATGGCAAAAAGGCCACTTAAAAATCTGATTAATGAAAAAAGAGGAAGTACTGTTATTTGGAGAAACAGATGACTATTTACTACACTTCATTGGTCCACTTTTGCAAAATTTAAGCATTACAAAATCTCTTAAGATGTGTAACCCTTTAAAAAGTACCTGAAGACTCTAAAATTTGCTTATCACAAAAGTACACTCTTAAAGGGCTGAGCCTGTAAATACTTATTATTTCATTGTTGATAGCTGTTGCTGAGCATTGTTTCAGAGTTGATAAAACAAAAACTACTTCAACAGCAGAGGAATTTTATTTGTAAGTGATACATATTTGGAAAACATTTTTCACAGTTTCATTTGCCTCTCATTTTCTTCAACAAATGTTAAATTCTAAGAAGATGAAGGCTCAGTACTCCAAAAGAATGGTGTGGATTTATTCTTGTCAATATTTTTAGCATATATTTCATCACAGAAATGTTTCTTCCTAGTCGTTTTAACTGAGAATTTTTAGTTTAGCAGCAGCCTTTTATGAATAGCCTTGTAATACCATACATTACAGCACAGGCATTCAGATAAATATAAATGGAAATTCCTTCTAGTTAAACTGATACCGCAATTTTAGCAATCATGCCTTCTCATTTGCCTCTAGGGCTTGTCCATTTCTGTCTAAAGGTCTCTGTATTCCTATTTTAGTTTGAGCTCCTCTACTCCAAATTAGCATGTGTCCTTTGAGCCTAAGAATATGGTAGCTTTTTATCCCAAATATGACTATCTCAGCAGAGGCTGGAGTGATTTACGAAAAGCCAGATCTCCTTCTTTCACTGAGGTCAGTGTCAGAAATCTGACTGACCTCAGGAGAAGGTCAGTAGAAAAATGTCATAGAATTTGAGATCCAAAGGGGTTGTTCTCGTGCAGCCAGTCTTGCCTAGCCAAAGTTTATTTCACCAACAACTCCTGTAAAAAGTGCACAGATACATGGAGATAGATAGTGAATACGTTAAAATAACGGCAATACAATGACCAGTTAAAAGATAGCTACATCTTTTAAATGACACACCTGTTAAAAGTATTTGTTTATTGTCACTAAATAAGCAAGCAAAGGCATTCAAGGATCTAATGTCCAACACTGTTAAATACATTGCTCTTATATACCCCTTTTATTTACAGTTTCAACAGTAGCAGGTACATGTAGGCAACCGCCTGTAACTCAACAATAAGAGGCAAAAGCTGCAAGCAGACTAAAATAAGTCAAATGCTCAAAAGATACTTCAGGCATCCTTAAGAACACAACCAGTAATTGTAAGTCCTTTGTAAACAAGAGGTCACCTACAGGCAGCTAAATGGCAGGCACACGTATGAGTGGGGATGCCTGTGGCTATTTTCTTTTCCTTTTATTTAAAATCAATGTGACTTCCAAAATTGTTTTGAATAGAGAAACCCCATCAGTAACCTTGAGTTTCAATAAAGTATGGAGCAAGTTGAACAGCTTGACTTGAACAATGACTCTTCTTCTCATGATTATTTACTAAACATAAATTCCAAATCACCTTAAATTTGGAGAAAATGGTAAGCACTTCATACTTGGTCCTTAATGGTGAAGGATCAGAAGAAAATCCAGAATGATTTTCCTCCATTTTAGTAAGCTCTATTGTTCAATAACAGTAGTCGTATATGCAGGTACAGATGAGGTACAGGCAAGACAGAAATCCTGCAAGACCTAGGAGACTATTAGAGATGCAAAAATGCTGACAAAACAAGCTGAAGCAACAGTACCGTATTAACCAAGGAAGAGAAAGGAAAAAATATTAGCAAAAAGGAGTTGCTCCTGGCTGGCAACTACAGCTGCCTTTGCAGCATGCATTTTTAAGAACTATCACTACTTTGGAAAAAAAACACATATCACTAATGGTGACATTGATTTTAGTGCTCATCTTGAGCAGTTCTCTTGGTTTTAGTTAACTTGGAGGCTCCAAAGACTTTAAAAGATAGACGAAAAATATCACTCCCTTCCACATATTTTTGACAAGACGATGGTCAAAAGGGTCCTAAAACCATTCACAACTCAGCCTTTTCACTGTAGTCACACTATATTAAAACCCTTAGTGAACTGCCCTGATAGACATGGTGCTGTGCTGGATCCACATGTTCTCAGCTGACTAGGGTCGAGAAAGACATAGCTACTAAGAGTACTACATCTGTTGCTTTTGAGGACCCTACAATCCACTTGTCTTGCCCTTGAAATGTCTGTTCTGTAGCCTGCACTAACACTGTGACCCATCCACATTATGTCTCCCTTGCTGAACTATGGCATAATTTACATACAGGTTTCATCCAGGGATTCATTTACACTTACAAATACCTCACAGCACTCTTAAATGTCCTTGATTGTTCCTTTCTTACAAGTCTGTATATCTATCTCTAATTTATTCCAACACCCTTTTGGATTTAATCTGTATGTTTTTCAGAGCTGCTCCTCTCTATGGTTGAATGATGTTACATGAGGAAAGGGGAAGGAAAGGGCAATATGTAGATCTGGACTTCCCAGACAAGCACCAACTGCATCTGTGGCAGAAAATAACAAGAAACTTCAAGAAAAACTTTACAGGAAATTGTTGGGGAAAAAAAAAACCCAACAACCCAAATCCCAATTATTCTTATAGAGAAAAGAGATTAAAGGCAGTCATTACATAACTCAATTCCATGTCTTAAGTAACTACACAGAAAGATACTTTTCTTAGAACTGAAATCACTTACCAACAAGATTTCATCAACAAGCCTACACATATCTGCACAGTTTGTCTACACCAAACTTTACAGCCATCAAGACAACCACAGGAACATATTTCTACAGATATGTCAATTTATTCAGAAATACCCCAGTAAATTGTAATGAAAACTTCTGTATCTGGAAACCTTACAACATATTTCCTCAACTACTACTTATTCATGGTCTGGGATGAATTATATGCTCTTTCTTTGCATGAACGTGTCAATTGAGAATAATGAAATGTGCCTATCTGAGAAGATATTTTCAGCATTAATTGTAGAATAATATTCATATTTCTGCAATGAAAAAAAAATATTTTTAGGACTACGCAAGAAAAAAAGGAACTGTCAGTCTTCCAACGATCATAAACAATAGATAGATAGATAGACTCATTAGATAGATACAAAGAACAGATAGACTCATGCTGTGAGCAACAGCAATCCCACCATTTCTATTTGTAATCTGTTTGTATAAAACTCAGTGAGGTCTACCTAGAGAATTAAGTTATTAAAATAAACAGCAAAATGATCCTGGAAGATTCATTATACAAGAAAATACAACCTTTTGCTTTTAATATCCTTGTCAGGCCATCTTGGAGGACAGATTTCTTTTCTAGAATGCAAGTTTAAGCATGTCAAAAACTAGCAATAGTGTATGGACAAATTGCAATCTTTCTAATTATGGAAGAGATTTTTAAAATTACAGCACAAAGAATGTTTCTCTATATTGGATTTCTTCTCTATCACTAGCACCCAAATTAAAGATTCTTCCTTTTGTACTTTGTGAAGGAAAAAAAGTAATCTTTTATTTAACTAAAAAAAAAAAAGTGTTTTTTTTTTTAAAGAGTTTAGAGGACAGGTCTCTAGCGGACAATTGGCTTGGTGCCACTCTCTCCACAAGGAAGGTTGCCCATGTCACCTAATTCTTGCCTTGCCTCTTCCTTGCTTCCTTCTTTTTTTAGGGTTCAGACCAACTAGCTGTTGGAAAAATGACAGAAACAGAGAGCAAGCCAATTCATTGCTACAAAGCCAGTACGCTCACCAATTCCAGCCACTAGGTTTTTATTTTATTTTGTTTTGTTCTTTAGTGGTTTTGTTTGATTTTGTCCAAGATTTTACCGGAGGGGGGAGGGGGGGGGGTGTGTGCATCTTTTTTAATTTCAGTTAGGAAATGTTGTAAACAGAGTTGGTTTTGAAAGCCTTATCCACAGCTGGCTAGAAAACAGTCCTGTTTTCTGTTTCTGAAAAAAAAACATAGAGACAAAACCCCTTTGATAACAACTGCCAAAAGAAAATAAAAACCCAATTTCAGTCAGTTTGTAAAAAAAATCCATATTTTTGCATTCTCAAAAATAAAATTCAAAATTTTCATTTTAAGCCAAATAAAATGCTTTCATCAAAATCACAAATTTGTTTAGACTTTATTTATTACATAGTAGTACGTTTTGAATTATTTCTAAGGGACATGTTGTGGGAACTCCTTGAACTTTTTTTTTTTAAATACTCTGAACATGACCTCATTGAAATTGTACTTTCTATCACAGGCTCTCTCCCATTAGTAATTTTGAGGATGAGCAGAAGACATCAGTCAAGGGTATGGACTACTGCCTTCATACCTACAAAGAGGTCATTCTAGTTATCTTTCTGTGGTTTGACCGTAAGCCCTACATCAACATGAAGTAAAAGAATGCTTTTCATGTTTATTACCAAAATACACCAAAAAAAGTTATGATGAACTTGTTACACATAATGTCTGATAAGGCGGATTAGGAACACATCAAAGGTAACATCAGCAAGATGCAGTAGCTTCCCCTCAGCTACCAATGCAAATGGTAGAAATATTCACCTTACAGATGACATTTCAGTGACAACTTTCAGAAGACTCTGATATTTCTTTGCTTTCTTTGACACTTGGCTCGTTACCATTCCATGGTGGCTCCAACCACCAGGAGAGGAGGTGATTCTCTTACTTCCTACAAGTGGACATGTGTCCTCAGCTAACTTATCCTGTCTAGCTTTGAAAGACCCCTGAACATTTTGCCTAATACCTAGTAACAAGAGAAAAACTACATGACAAATGCTACTCAGAATCCTAAGGACATTTAGGTGTTTTATTTTCAGAAAAAAAACACTCCACAGGAAAAACATAATAGTCTAGGTAAAATAAGCACTGACTTCCACTTAAATGAAAAGCAGAGATTTGCTACATATAAACCTGTTAGTCTGTTTCAATTCATGTCTTTCCATCTCCATCAAAAACAATGATGTCAAAATACATAAACAGTTTTCCCTCATGAACCTGTTATACACAAGGTTACTGGTGAGTTATTTTACCAGTATGACCTATAGATGTTTTTACTGAACTGGCTGAACTTGCAAATTTATCTCATATTCAGGTACAGCTGCTTCTTCTTCTAGAATTTCAATCTGAATTCAGATTCTCTGGAGAAAATACTGCCTTTTTGTCGCCAGACAAAAAGTATGCCAAGCATGGTGTAGAGCTGAGCCATGAAGGATGAGGGTTTTTCATTAAAAGCTGGGGGTGAGATGTCCTGTTCAGCTGCTGGATTAAGGTCTGAGGGCTGACAATATTTGAACCATATCTCTTCAAGAATATGCAGCAGACACACAAACACTACGGCTGTCTCAGATGCCTTGGTTGAGTCCCAGGAGCAATAGCAGCCAACAGACATGACTCCCAGCTCTTGGGCAAGTCTCAGTATCATATCCTTATAATAAAAAAAAAAAAAAAAACAAAAATTACACTGATAGAACTAGGAGTTTTCTCAGTTTTAGCCTCTCTTTCTTTCCCTTGAGAAATAAAAGTAAAGCAGCCATGCGTTAGTTTAAGACAGTTCTAGGGAACACTTTAGCCCAAGAATTTAAAGCTAACAAAATAGAGGAAAAGGCAATTTTGGAAAGCAGCTAGGATGATGAGGAAAATAACAGCTGACACTCTTGGCCTAGCTTGAGTCTCTCTCACATATGGTAGTCTGGCATCAGTGATGCCATGGTCAACTGCCAGGTGAAGGGAGCATTAAATGGTCATGGCAGTCTCTCTCAAGCAACAAACAGAGGTAGGAAAGCAAAAGCTAGCCGAGAGAAAAGTTATATCAGTAAGGGAGACTGAAAAATAAGTCAAGAAAATGGAGAAAAATGAAGGAGATAATACATTGCACAAAGCTGGGGAAAAGTAAGGAAGGAAAATAACATGGAAGGATAGAAACAGAACAAAGAACTGAAGACACAGAAAGAGACAGAAATATTTAAGAAATAAATCTAAAGGACAAGGAAGATGAAACAAAAAACATAAAAAAAAGAACTAATTTAAAATTCAAAAATTATGTAATATTGAAATATCAAAATGTTGTGTTAGACATAAACCAATAATGAACAGCTCCACATTTATAATGATGACCACCTATTTGAATATATGTGTCTTCCTGGAGTATGATCAAATCAAAACAAACTAAATCACTCTTTTGCTTTGCATTTAGGAGTCAGAAATAGAAACTTAGAAATTAAGCCTTTAAAAGAGCTTTCTTCATAAAGTCTGATAGGAAACAGAACTGCAGTGGGCAAAAATGTTAATAAGAAGAAAACACAGGCAACTAAGTAGCTTTTGAATATGAAAAATCGAAAGGAGGATTAATTTAAATCAGAAGTTAGTTGTATATAGTTGTACAATTTCAATTTCACATTCATTAATTATTTAAAAAAGACCAAGGAGAAAAACATCTTCAGTTTAACCCTGCAGAAAAAAAAGATGCCTCTGATCAGCCGCAGATCAATGCAGCAGCAACTCAGTACAACTAAATGGTCTGCCTAAGCAGAGATCAGTCCCTTTTAGCCATGAACAACAGCATGTAGTCTCTTAATAAAATTTAATGATTAAATACTTCTTGTTTATATAGATAAGGACATAGGCCTTAAGGCCATACATAAGGACAGTGGCCAATTATGTACAGGAACTCTTTTATTCACTCTTTGAATCATGGAAACACACTGGTCCAATATTCAGAATAAATATTTCTCTATCCTTGAAACTTACACAGGAAAGTGCAAGTTTACACATAGGTAGTGTAAGTATACTTGTATTGATACAGAATTTCTCAGTCACATTGCTTTCAATGTGCCAATCCAAACCATGAAGAAATAATTGTTTTAAAAAATCATGTCAGTTAGATGTTAGATCTATCAGTTGAGCAAGATTATTGTTCATATTTTTATTAATGAGATAAATTGCCACCACTTTATCCCTTAGGAGCTACAGCCATAAGTCCACAACCTCAGCCTCCTTTTGTGCATATATATTTCTGCCAAGGCCTCAGTCACTTCTACAGGAAATCCCTAAAATAATAAATATGATTACATGTAACAAAGAGTCAGATCAGGTCTAGCACTCTGTTTCTGCACTGATTTCTGATGTGCACTCTTGGGACCCAAGGATGGCTGAAAGAGACCATAAGACATGATTAAAAAAAATGAAAATTGCAGATGCTATACAGCTATCTATGTTTCTGACATTTTTAAAGTTTCCCATAGAAAAGATATTTTAAAAAAAAAAACTTGGAAAATATTCAGTGGTCTACAAATTACAAGAGATAGAAAGCCACTGACTTGTGAGAGATACTTGTAACTTTGTTATCAGAAACATGAATGTGCTTTTATGACATGGCCAAATTTTTGCATGCATCTGTCTGCATCTTCTTTTTTTTTTTTCTTTTTGCTGCAGGGTAAATCCCTGGCTCAATTCTTGTTCCTTCCACCCTGACATCTGAAAAGCTCTTCCCAAGAGTACACCCAGTCCCTCCCACAGACAGAGTAATCACCCCTCCCCTCTCTCTGCAGTCAAACCTTGCTAAAAGAAATACTATTAATACAGAAACTGCAAGGAATTGCAGACAAAGCCAGATTATCTATATCCATATCAGTAGTAGAAAATGTAGTAAATCGTGTTTCACTAATGCCCAGAGACAAATATTTCTCCTGTCCAGAAGTACACATGGATGTCTTTATTTCCATTCACCATGGGATGGTGTTTATGACAGAAGACTTATGAGTAGAGGTGAGAATCTGTTTGACACAGAAGAGGAAGAACATCCCAATATACTTATTTATCATATCTGGGAAGAAAGCTTTGATCTTTATTTGCAGAGGATCAATGGCATTTTCCTGTGAAAACCAAAATAACTGTTGTCATTACAGGTCTAAAGATATGCAAGAATTCTGTGTGCCACTCTATAGTTTTGACAACATATACTAGAAGCATAGTATATATTCTTTTTGCAACAGGAGAAGGAAAATGAGTAGCATACCCCATATGATTTCAGACTCTTAAGGTTTTATATATACACATAGATTACTGGAGTGAGTATGTCTGAAAGGTAGAAAGAGTTTTTAGATTTTGCCTCAAGACCTAGACCCTTTTCTAACCACTAGAAAGGGCTTGCCAAATTTTAATAGGGAGGAGAGGGGCAGACAACCTATACTCTGCCTCTACGCTGAGGGATTCCTGCCTTCTGAAGCATCTAATGCTGGTAGCTATCTAAAATGGGCCATTCACACATATCTGGTCCAGTATGGCAACTCCTAAGCACAGAAATAGAAATAAGTATTTATAGATGTATGCTGTTTTAAGGGGAGAAGAAGCAAGTGGTTTAGCAGCCTTCAGAGCAGATTATTCATGGGCAGATTGGCTATATTTGAATGAAGAACAAGGAAGGATTAGGAAAAGGAAGAAGAGAAAAAAAGAACTGACTGTAGAGTGATACAGAGAGTTGATTATGCGTATAAATAGTCTCTAGAACAGACAACCCTTTCAAATTTTCATAAGACCCAATTCACATTTTTCCAAAGTAAAATGAGAGTTACTACTGAGTTCATGCTTTTGATGTGTAGAAACACCCAAAACATGGTCCAGAACACAAAGTACTCTAATGAAAATAACATCATCACAATACTTTTCTTCAGCATAATGTTCTTAAATATTTTACTGTGTGATTTAAATGCTGGAGAAGGTAAAATCTGGAACAGACACAATTATTTCAGTGAAATGACTAACAGTGTCAGCTCTCAGAGTTGCCTGAAAGGTCCATCATGGGACTAGAAACTGGATTCACAGAGATCTAAAGGGATGCAATGACACTTTTTAATTTTCTTCAAGTAAAACCTTATGACATATTTCAGAAGGCTTCTATATAAAAGGAATTAATGACTCCTCTTTAATGAATAGTATTGATTTCTTGAAGAGTACAGATTACAGGTGCAGAAATGGATTATTCAGGAATTTTGTCATGGCTGAAAAGTAGAACATATTTCAGGCAATGTTCCCGCTCTGTTGTTGCACGGGATGACCTTGAAAAGGTATAGTAACTACTTCAGATCACACAGGTATACCTCTTGTTTTCAGAGGGCTGATCTTGTAACGACTCATCTCACTGGTAAGCAGGGAGAATGAAAAGGCCTAAAGGTTTGTAGTACAGGAAAAACTAGTCATTGAAATATTTTAGGGTCTTAAACTTTATGGAAATTTTAATTCAGAGAGCACAGAGCAGGGTTTTTAGCCCTTTCCAATTGGGCTTGGTTTAGAGTCTGAAAGTGTGGATAAACCAGCAAGGAATATGTGTTTTATCAAACCGCAATGCACTCAGGGTGTCTCAGATGTCATTGCCGTACATCAGGTCTACCTCTGGGTGCAGTGCACTAGCAGAGATGCAGCCCAGAGCTTCCCAATCAGAAAGCACAACCAGCTAACATACATTAACTCTTAGATTTATTTAACGGCCTAAGACATGTCATTATGTCATGCTAACCCCATCCGCTGGTCAGTTTATATGCCAGCTCATTAATTGCTGTGGAAAGAATGATCTCATAAGGGTTGTTGTGGTGTTATTTGGAGGTTTTGTTTGGTTTGGGGTTTTTTGCACAGGTATTTGATTAAATAGGCTGGCAAACGTATTGTGCCTCTCTGAAATTACTGAAAAATCAACTCTATAATGTATAGGACTTTACTTCCATCTGATGAAATATAAGAGAGCCACCAGCTACTTTTACTCCTACCTGTATTCACCTCATTAATTTTCTTAATAGCCCTATCTCTTTACACTGTTCTCTAAACTGAAAATTATGTGTATACTACATTTAATCACCCATGTGGCTTGGGGACCAAAAAAGTAAACCAAACTTAGGAAAACTGCAGAAAAATCATGCATTGAAAACTGTAAGGAAAGAATTCCTGAAAGCTATTCTGTGACTAAATAGGCAGGAAACCACAAGCCATCACACAAGTTTCTATTGTAGCTGATTATAGAGAAAAAGTTGTGGAATCGGTATTTAACATTACAAGTACTTTACTGGAAAAAGAAACAGAAGGCTCTTGCAACATAAGCTAACTCTTGGCAACTCAATATCTAATGCCAGAGCCAGTACTTTATTCATTAATTAAAAAATCTGTAAAATTATCATATACTGCCTTCCATTGTTGAATTTGCAGAATAATAAACTTCTATGTCCTAAATGAAAGCACAGTGGCGTCAATAGACCTTGTCCCAGATATTTATAGAAAGTACAAACAGGCCCAGACTCAAATCATCCCCAGAAGGCAAGTATTTAAAATCCATACTTGAACCTCTATTTTAAATTGATACAGCTATCGTGTACTGGTAGGAGACTGAAAAAGTTACGGAGAAGAAACTGGGGAAGGAGACACATGAAGAAGAAGAAAAGCTATCAAGTTTCATATCAAATCTAAGTAATCATATGCCTGAATTAGTAACGATTGGTAAGCCCAGTAACATGCACATAGAACCTTAATAAAATTAATGTTTTGTTTCGTCATCTGCTATCCTTCTCCTTCTGAAGCAGGAGCCAGCCTGCCGGGATGTCACTAAGAATTGCATAGCTGTGAAGGCACCCCAAGTTTGCCTGTACCCTGAGGTGGGTCTGTCAGCACCTATTTCTCAGAACAAGTGCCCCCAGAGCCATGCTGTTCTTTGCAAGCTCTGGAGCCAGGCTGCATCACAACATGAACAAGAATAAACTTTTTAGAACAGAGACAGCTCAGAATGAGACAGATTATAAATAAAAATGTTTTATAAACAAGTCCCCCTCTGTCCACTGTGTCCTTGTAGTGAGATCCTTTGGCTCTAGGCCTGATCTTAGTTCAATAACTCAGTTGCTTTTTGGACGAGACTGAGATCTGCACAGTACTGAAGTTTGCACAGTCCCCTCTGGGTCTCATGGGGGAAAAAAATCTCATGACTCCTGGGGCTTGGCTTTTTCTGCTCCTTATTTTTCCCAGCTGTTTTCCACTGTCTGCTCCACTGCAGGCTCCTGGTTCTTTGTTGTTTTTCACATGCTTTGCCTGCCCTACTTCACTCTCAGCAAGGGTGCCCCTCAGCTATGCACAGTTGCTCCCTTTGGAGGGTCAGTCTCCCCTTTCCTCCAGAAGGCTCCACGCAACCCAGCGTGCAGCTGCCAGGGCAAGAAACCCTCAGTTTCCCTCCCCAGCTATTAACCACAGCCTCTGGTTAGAGACAAGCATTCTTTAACAAAATAATAAGCAAAGATATAAAATGAACAGCATCTACCAGGAACCTAACTGTGGTCTTCCATCACTTGAATGGCCCCTTTGAACCTGTGCTACCTGTGCTGAAGTCCTGAGCATGTACATGTAACCAGTGGCAAAGACATTTGTCCTGCACTTTGTCCTCTCCGTCTCTGTCCTGTCCACCAGCGCATTTCACAGCTGCCACAGCTTTCTTCATGCCCTGGCAGGGGCATGTTCCTCCTGACCATATATTTAACCTGCTGCCAGAGAGCTCAAGAGGGCCTCTTTGGACAACAGCAGTTCAGCACATGAAATACAACAAGAATGCCCCTACTGCAGCTGTACAGCATAGCCCAAGATTATCACCCTAGCTGTTTGCTTTGGCAGCCACTTCTCAATCTCATCTTTGCTGCACAATTTAATTATGGGTTTGGACTTTGGCCCTCTTTTAGTTCAGCAAGAAGCACCAGCATTTTCTTAAGTTTTAATAAACAGCTATCAGAATGGGCACACCTACATGCCCCTACTCTGATGATGCTCTCCTTTCCGAACATCTCCAGAACTGCTTTTCATTCATTGAATAATTTGCTTACAGATCTTACCTGTCAATACCTGCGCAGAAGCACATCAGGCTTCTGAAGAGCAGATATTTAATTCACATTGACACTCAGCACTTTTCAGCCTCATGAAGTTGTTGTCAAATAAAACAGCACATGCTCACATTGTACGCAGAGGAAGGAGTGTTACAAATACCAAGAAGACAAATGCCAAGAAGACAAATGCATGGACTACATTTTTGAGAAGAGTTATGAATTTTCACTCTGCTGTATCTGCCCAGCTCTCCAGCAATCTTTAAACATAGGCACAACTGACAGAGTGTCTCCTGCAGCAAGCACTGAGAATCCCAAGCAGCCATTTTGGTGCCCTCTCTGAAGCTTTAACAGAAATGCCACACATTTTTAATGAGAAAAAGACCTATTTCCACTACCAGGAGTTCAGTAATATTCTGTGTTCTGTGCTCTCCTTTCTTCCCCACCATTGCTTTGTATTCTGTTTTATTTTTTTAATGTCAAAACCTAATTATTGAAAAAGTCTGTTTAGAAAAACATATTTTTGAAAAATTGTTAATCCTGCTTATCTGCATGTGTTAGCCATTATCAAGTAAAGTATTAAGGCAATGCATCTCAGACCACACCTCTGTTGAAGTGTGGAATAATTCTCTCTCATAAGTAAAAGGCAATGATGTAGTAATGTTCAGAAGACTAAGGCACACGCAGGTTAAGATGTCTGCAATACCAGCCTTTGTTTAAGTACATCCAAGAAGGGAAATCAATATTCCCCAGGAGAGCATTTTGTTGGTACAGCTGCTGTTGCTAAGATTGGCTCAGTGTCGTGTTCTCATTAATACAGTCTAATGGCAACCATAAGATTGAGAATGTGCAGACAGACATAATGAATTTATACTAAAAACACAACAACGTAGAAATTCTAATTGCTTTGGCCTGATTGGTTACTTTATGTCTTGAAAAGATCATGTTTATAAATTAGAGTTTAATGATATTTATGAATCACAAAATTAAGTCCTTCCTTGTAGTGATCGTTAGCATGAAAGCAATCACTGCTGCAGTTCGTCCTTTAAGAGCTTCAGCACAAAGAAACTGGCATCCTTGAAAGCAGTTTTGCATTTTAGAGCAAATTTTTGCTACTGCAAAGAAAATGTAAGGGTTTAGTTATATAAGCATTTTTTCTAGCATTAAAATAACTCTTTGAAGCCCACATCTCTCAGAGGAAGGTACGTGCATTGTGTTCCTACCATTCTGTGAAAGGAAAAATCCCTTTGTATCATGCGTTATCAGACCTCCTCACTCTCTCTCTAAACACGCACGCTGCCCTGGATGTCATTTGTCATTCAGCTGTTAGTTTCTCTGTTGGTGCTCTGGAAGCCTGAGAGATGCAGGCAAGAAACATGAAAAAAGCTACTGGAAAAAAAATTTGAAAGATGATGCCATAGGAGCTTCAGCAGAAAAAAAATAAATAAATAAAATTGAAGACAGAAATTACATCCAGGGAGCACAGAGCTGACAGCCTCAGAATGATTACTGATCAAACACAGGTTACAACCCTGAGAGAGAAAGCTGGAGGTGAAATTAGACATCTCCCTCTACAAAATGGCTACATCTTGAATTAAGGAAACATTTGTAATGAGGCCTGATGATTAATTACGGTCTTGCAATGAGAGTTACACAAGCATCAAGCATACAAGCGAGCATAATGTGCAAGCTGCACATGCATGGACCGCAATGCTCCCTGCCCCATCCTTTCTTCCTCAGCAGCATCTGGCGCAGCCTGTGCTCTGCATGGTGCAACACGGGGCACGCTCTGCCTCTGGTGGCCCCCAAGCCCTGCTTGTCCTTACTCCCTGGGACTTAAACATCCTATAGCTTACACTAATAGGGGTAGTACGTCAGTCTTTATTGCCATTTGTGCAAATTTGTTCAGTTGCTGTAGAGTGGACAAATCTTTTTCATTAAAGCACAAAATTGCACCTTAGTAAAAAGTCCCAATCTTTGCACCATGTGTATGCCTACCAATAATCAGACACAAGCATGAAGTCTGTAGAGCAACTGTCTCCACTCTCTTGACTGAGATGTTATGTTTAGTGTCTGGTAGTCCTCTATCACTTATTTGTCTTTCATAAAAACTTATTTAGTGAAACATTATTTCAAGGATTATCAGGTTGTTTAATTAGACAAGCCAAAGTAAGAATGTCTGAGAGAGCACATGACTTGTGCAACCTAAATCAAGCTGCCTGGGCCCATATACTACCTAATGATTGGGCTGGATTACAGCATGTGTTACTCTGAGGCTCACTCAGGTGTTCAACAGGCCAGCTTTCAGAAAGGAAACTGTGTGACACTGTCAGCCAAATTTGCAGGTGGAATTTAAACATCACAATATCATTTCATATCACCTAATATTTCAGTATGCTGCCAATATGCCTCAAACTGCTCTGTAGAAACTGGGTCATAGGTGTTTTTCAGATCAGTAGCTCAAATTAAAGGACACTTGGGGCTGAATTTCAGTTGTCCGTATGTATTTAATGCTCCTTAAAATATCCAAGGCCTGAAACACAAGTCCAGACAGGCATATGTAAGTTTTTTTATCCTAATGTGGATCCCTTGGATAGCCTTGGATTCCTCTAAACACCTGTGTTCAGGAAACAGAACCAAGCTCTTAATATCCTCTCTACTTCAGGATGTTATCTGTAAAATGGAGATGACAAATTACTGCACAGGTTTCTTATAAAAATTCATGTTTATGAAGGTTTCAGACAGTTCAGTTTTTAAGGTAACAAATACTCATGAAGAATCTAATAATTTATTCTTCAGTGCTTTCAAATAAATTTAAGACAGAGAAACATATTCAACGGAGAGGAAAATCAAATGTTGAAGATCTACCCGTTCAGCTTCTGGATTATAAGTCATACTCTGCCCAGAGGAAGACTCATTGACCTATCCTATGAAAATGGTGCACTTTTATTCAAAGAAGGCAAGCTATACTCTCCTTGTTTAAGATTTCACATTTCACATAGAATTTTGGTTAAGGAGTTTATTTTTCTGACATAATGTATCTTTTAACTTAAAAAGTAACATGATGAAGTTTAAATTCACTTTAAACTACTTCAAATAATGTGTTCAAAGGGCTGAAAAATAACTTCTTTTTTCATTTTTGCTGAGTGGCAGGAAACCATTCTTAGACTAAGATAAAGTCAGGTGTTTACAATAGCTCTGGTGTTTTGAATAGCTTAATGAGACTGGTACAAGCTGATGGGGAAAGAAAAAAAAGCCTACACTATGGGGCAGTGAGGTGTCCCTTTTTTTTTTTTTTTCCCCTGATCTTCATGAAATTCAGTTATTCATTACTTACGCACTCCAAGAAGAGACTGGGTAGAAGAACTAGTCTGAACACACAGAAATTACTACTGGTAGTTCATCAAACAGTAGGGCAAAAAAATTTGATGTAGAAAAGTAATGCTTTTGTGACTGGGATTTTTTGAGTGAGCTCTGCTATTTAGAGAGAGTACTTTGGCCTAGCTGGTTCCCCTGAAAAATGATTAGTGTGCTCAGTTGCTTTCAGCCCCTTTTCCACTTCATTACAGTGTAGCTGGAGACAGACCACCTGCAGAGACGCTAATTCAATCTAGACAAATGTTACAAAGCAGAATGACAGAATCGTCGCTGAATTATGCCTCTTCAGAGACAGAGTCCTATCAAGAGCACTGAGGAGATGTACCAGCTGAATGTGATGCGCTGGCCAGAGGCAGTAAGGCTATGCGACTCAGGTTGCTTCCAGAAGCGCTTGAGGGATTCAGCTGAAAGGTGGCCCAAGTTACACTGTTCAAAAAGAAAAAAGGACACCAGCCTTTTCAACTCACACAGAGTATGTGTTGCTGGACTGGGCTAAAAGATTAAAAAAAAAAAAAAAAAAAAAAAAAAAGGAGTGTGAGTACACTTATTTAAAGGAAGAAATGTTTGTACAGATGGAGGAGGCGTGGGTAGAACAGCAAACTGGCCCAAAGAGTAGGCCAGGCTGCTTCAGAGCTGCAACTTACTCTGACTTTTTTCTTTTGAAGCCTGTTGCCATTGGGATAAAACAATGAGGTGAGTTCCTATCTGGTTTTGGGGACCCCACAATGCTGTACTTATCCACATTCACTTTTCTACCACTGTAGAAAATGCTGCAAAAATGACAGGAGATGAGTTAAATACATAAAGTTAGAGAGAACTCAATACATTCTCTGCAAGAAAAACAACACCACTTCCACAAGGGTTTGGGAAATGAAATCTGTTAGACTATGCTATGTAATCCAATAACCAGAAATACAGATTTTCACAGTAGGTTTCACGGGAGGGATTTTATATCTGCTCACAAAGAATCCCTGCAAACGATGGTTTCACAAAGACACATTGGAGTGTCTACTTGTAAGACGAAAAAAAGGAAGTGGTTCAGGTTTTTAAGAAGACTACTTGTGATTTGAGCCTGCACAATCAAACAAATTTTTTAGTGATTCCTCTGAGCAACTTAGTCACAAATGGTGACTAGCAATTAGGAGAGAAAGGCATCATCTCAGTGCAACAGCCCTGGAGTCATTAGAGTCTGGGGCCCCTGGTTGCTCTATTAATATGTCTGGCCATACTGTGCTACCTGGTAGCTGAAGGCACTGCAAGTGAGTCTTGGTGTTGTACCCCAAAAAAGCAAATATGGCCTCACAAACTAATTCAGTCATGGTGAAAAGCTATGAGAGGTTCTTCTGGATGTCCTCAGATGACCTTTACTAGCTTGACAGAAAAACCTTGCAGCTCATCCTAAAGCATTTTCTCTGCTTGACAAAACATAAAACAGATGTGGAAACCCGGAAAACTGACTGATTGTTTTATAGCACTTAGATAATGCAGTATTATTCTGTTGAAGCAACTGACTTGCAAAGCAGCACTTGTATGCAGGTGACCGGGCCCTGCAGTCTCATCCTGTTCCCCAGGAGGAAGTGGGGAACATGTGGACATGGCAAGGGCAAAAGAGAGTCTTCTGGATCCAAGCCTGAGTTAGGAGAGGCTGGGGGGCCTGACAGGAGCTGCAGCTCAGTCCAGAGGCGAGGGGATCCTGGGAGAGGGGGATGGAAAACACGGGACAGCTGCTAGGAGAAGCTTTTCAGCAGGCAAGTCAGAAACAGCATATGACTCCTACAGGCAGCTTAACCAGAGAAGATCGGACACGCTACAGAAAAGCCCTGCTCACACCTTCATGTAGAAATGGCCGTGTTAATGGGGACTGCTGCTGTTGTTTCACCGTTCCCAGGTAATCGGGGCTGTGCTTGTGTTAGCTGAGATCGTTTCACAACTTCTTTCACAGGCCCTTTCTTCACTTGTTTGTCTGCAGTATCTGCTTGCTATAGGCTGTAATTTGTAAGCTCTTCGCAACAGGGGCTGGTTTTGCTTGTGCATGTCATGCTGCTTGACTGAGTTCCCTGGATGTCCATGAAAAATCAAAAGAACATATTAACAATAAGATCCCCTTACTAATTCGTTCTATTGATTTTGTTACATTTTTCTCAAAATATTGAGTGAATTAATTCTACATATTCCTAGTTTTAAAGATAAAGAAAAAAAGAAAAAAAATCTTTGGTATGTAATGAAGAAAAGGCGTATGAAGGTGAATGACAGCCTCCCAGTGCTGGCAGGCACAGTGAAGACAAGTCTAGAAATTACTAAATAAGGGTCCTATGGCTTCATTAAGTTGATTTGGTGTAGATGGCACAGTAAAAAAACACAATTTTAATGCAGTTTCTGATCTTTTAAGTCTCTCTCTGAATAACTGTTCTTCATTCTTTTGGAAATGGAGACCTGGAGAAAAAAAAAAAAAAAGGCAGTCAAAGTGTTTGAAATGTCAAGATATAAAGCTGAATGGTAATTTTTGCATTGGTCAGTTGATTTAATTGGAGATAGACCATCCAGAGTCTTCAAATGAACATTTTTAAGCTGTTTTTTTTTCCTAAAGAATTACGGTAAGATTAGTTTAAGTCACTAAACTTCATATAGTCATACCAGAAACATTCAGGGATTTATTTTCAGATGTCATCCTCACAGTCTTTTCATAAAAGGTTGTATACAAAAGCACCCATTTACCAGCATGAATATGGACTTTGAAGTAGAATACATAAGCAGCAAAAGAGTTTCCTCTTCTTTCTTTAAAGGATGAAATTTTCTTTGTTCAGCCTGTACAGCCGTTCTCTGTTAAATACATGTGTATTTTACTATGTGTAATGTTAATTCAAGAAGCTGCAGGGATTCTGAAACCAATCTTTTTAAGCTGGGCCTGTTTGTCCAGTTCATTAAACTGGGATCACTTTTACAATTTCTGCTTGTAAAATATTTTTTGAAAATATTCATATTCTGATAAGCAGCATTTTACAGTAGTTTATGTTCACTTAACATTCTTGTATTAATTGACAAGGTGCAAGACACTAGGGAAATTAGGTTTATGCTGCGTTACATTCATTTGGCATTGTGCCTCTCTCCTATCAGGTTTTGGTATCCTGTTTGAATGTTGTTATTTGTATCATGTTCCAGCTAGTGCTACCATGAGATACCAATAAACCACCGATCAGCTGAATCATAGTTGATCTATCCACTCTATGCTGCTGAAAAAAATCATAATTTAAAAGTGAAACTCTTGCAAATGTTCCTACCAGACAGAGTAAGACTAAAACTGTGTGAAATGCTCTATTGAGACCAGACTAGGCATGTTATCCCCAGGGTACCCAGCCTCCCGAGCTGGAAGATGGGGACGATGAGTGGAATAAACCCCCCATAATCCAGGAGGAAGCAGTCTTTGACCTGCTATGCCACCTGGATGTCCACAAGTCTATGGGGCCAGATGGGATCCACCCAAGAGTGCTGAAGTAGCTGGCAGAGGAGCTTGCCAAGCCACTCTCCATCAA
>NW_009259587.1:103679-104106 GCF_000687185.1 Egretta garzetta
GGGGTACTGGTTGACAGCCGGCTGAATATGAGCCAGCAGTGTGCCCAGGTGGCCAAGAAGGCCAGCAGCATCCTGGCCTGTATCAGAAATAGTGGGACCAGTAGGAGTAGGGAAGCGATCGTGCCCCTGTACTCGGTGCTGGTGAGGCCGCACCTTGAATACTGTGTTCAGGTTTGGGCCCCACACTACAAGAAAGATGTTGCGTTGCTGGAACACGTCCAGAGGAGAGCAACCAAGCTGGTGAGGGGTCTGGAACACAAGTCATAAGAGGAGCGACTGAGGGAACTGGGGTTATTTAGTCTGGAGAAGAGGAGGCTGAGGGGAGACCTTATCGCCCTCTACAACTACCTGACAGGAGGCTGTAGGGAGGTGGGGGTCGGCCTCTTCTCCCTGGTAACAGATGATAGGACGAGGGGGAATGGTTTGA
>NW_009259587.1:104154-145075 GCF_000687185.1 Egretta garzetta
AAAGGGTTGTCAGGCTCTGGAATGGGCTGCCCAGGGAGGTGGTAGAGTCCCCATCCTTGGAGGTATTTAAAAGAAGGATAGATGAGGTGCTTAGGGACATGGTTTAGTGGTGGGATGTCAGGGTTAGGTTAAAGGTTGGACTCGATGATCTCCAAGGTCTTTTCCAACCAAAGTGATTCTATGATTCTATGATTTCAGGTTTACACATTCACTGTTGTGTTTTGGCTGTGCAGAGATTTCAAAACCCTGCATGATGTACAGATGAGATGCAAGAAGAGTTAAATGGCTTTGTCACAAATAAAACTACATTTTCTTTCTGTAAAACCAAACCATGTCAAACATGGCCTGCCACCTGCCTACCACAAACATTGCTTAGATAATACTGTTCTGTGTTCAGCATCCTCCACTGTCACACCAGAACTCAGTATTTCCATTTAGTCTGATTACACACTGTGTGACAGACTATGCCAGTTTTCCATATATTCAAATGCACCTGAAAATATCTGCTTCCTGCAGGACTTCTAGCAGGATTGTAGTAGCTCACAGAAAACCTAGGATATAAATACCAAAACCCTTACTAAAGTGTGTACCACCAGCTTTTTATCACAAGGCAAACTCCTTTCCCTGTGGCTCTAACATTCAGCAATGTAAGCATTTTGCTTTTTGAAGCTGAGGTGTTTCTGCATATGCGCGGTTTGCTCTTTTAAAGCAGGGCATGACTCTGTTTTGGCTGATTCACTCCATTGTTGGATTGTGCACCCCTCAGGATCACACAGTGGTGAGTCAGTCATTTGTAAACAGGAGAGAAAAAAACCAAATGAATAGAGACAACCACAGGCTTCATTTTTTTGATCAAAGGCCTCAAAGAAACCACGCAAAAGGAGCATAATTATTTACTGAACAAAACTCATAGAATGATCTTTCCCGTGCAACCTTGGCAGCACCTGCAGCTGGCCTTGCCCACTATTGAACTAAGAAATCATTTGCACCTCAAGAAAAGATAACACATGTTTTGGATCCTCCCTTTGGGAGAAATGGCTGAACTATGTGTAGTGCCTGCTGTTCATTTTCTTCTAAGGGACTGTAGCATGGGCATTTAAACGAAGTCATTTTCAAGGACGGAGAGATGATTTTAGGTATATTTCATAAGCAAGAGGTAAGTAAGTATTATGTGCTGGTTTTGCAGGCCTGTGTACTGGCACAGCACAGGACAACTTAAAGTAGAGGCTTATATGCTTCCTTACAAGAAGAATCAGTCTGAGGAGGCTTTAAAAAACAACATTTCTAATAAAGGATTTTTGCAAACGCAAAGAGAATGAGACTACTTGTAATTATGTCAGATGTATAATGTTTCAGTATATTGTTTTTTGGCAGCAGTGGTTTGGTTTTCCTGGGCTCAGGGCCCAGTTTCTGTTTAATTTTCTGTAAGGTTTCATAGCAGCCTAGGCATACAGAAACAGCTTGCTTGCAAATAACCACGTATCTTGCTATATATATTGATTAGAATTTAAACACACCCAGCAGCCTGTCGGATGGACAAGCATTGCCTGCTTATAGTATCTTCATCGGAAAAATCTCTTTGAACTAATAGGAATTTTGCCTATGGAAGAGCTGATAAGATTATACATCAAAAAGAAGCTAGGTGGAATAAAAACTTAAAAGGTAAACTTCACATATTAAAACCACATTGACTCAACATTGTAACTTTGGGCCTAAATCCTGTCCCAGTTCTGAACAATTTTGTATACCTGCAGTGACCTCTAAGCTTTATTAGGTCCAAAGCAAGGTACCAAAACTAATAGACAATTTTTTCCCAGGATGCCAGCAGTCTTCTAGGTCCACGCTCTTTCAAACACCTCATCTGAGGCAACGGCTGTTGAAGGGGAATTTCCTGAGACAACGCAGTTCCCAGGCAGTTCAGTTCAACTCAGACGTACTAGCTCAGATCCAAATGGACTCTACCTGCTTTTATCCGGTGGTTTTCCTAAGCTAATGAACCTCCTAGAGAAAATAAGCTCTTGGCAGAAAAGTTGGACTTCATGTGGAGTCAGCCCTAGGGCCAGCTCCCACAGCTGTCCCCACCGTCAGTGTTACCTTGTGTGACACAAACCTGAATGTTCTCTGCACTCTCACATCACTACAAACCCATGCATCTGTATTTAGCTGCAGCTCTATATGTAGCTTAAGACAGCGAAACCAAAAGCTCTACACCCAGTTCTGCATCTCCTTGAAAATTGAGCCCATTATTTATATTAAAATGTGAATATATCCCTCAATAGTGCACTTATATACACATATATTCATCTTGTTCTAGAGGCCTATAGTTTCTCCAAAGTGTGTAATTAAACTTGGGTGAGCAATGAAAAATAATTGTAAGGCTTTTAAATGCCTGTTTACTGTAGCTGTATAGGTCTTGTGCTTGCTTTCTGTAAACAGTGTATTCCTTAAATTTTCTTTCCAGAAAAATTTAACGGAATGACATATTTACTATTGTTCATGGCAAGCAATATGTGTAAGTTTTTTGCAAGCAACTTTTGTGCATACAGTCACAGAGCAGAAACTACTTTCTGTCACATTTTTGACAAGTGCAAGAAAGTAATAGTTCCCAGTTATAGAACACTGAGAAAAGGTTTTTAATGGAAATGTGGATGCAATTATGGCATGGATGCTCTTGAAGACTTTTTGATCCACTTATGGCTATTTCCAGAAGAGGGGGAAAGATGCTACACAATATATAGTCAACCTGTGGTGACACAACTAATTGTAAAACACTCAGCTGGCTGTGACTTTGGGTCTTTGCAATAAAAGTGTTTATTCATCACTTCCTTTCCCCTCTGCCTACCATGTCTACTCATTTGTTTTATATCATACCTCAGTGACTGCTTTGAATAAAACTTGTTTGAATTAGGCACCGTCTATTTTTTGTGTTGCATCTCTGTTATAAGGATTTTCTGTTGTATCAATTATGTTTGGCCACTAATGGCCACTAGTAATCAAAAACATTGTCCACTTTATTTTGCACAAGTACCTTTGTTACAGCTGTTTAGAGCACTGTGTTGTCCTAATCTCTGATTTCCCTTTTCTACTAATGAAAGTTACAGTAATTGCATATGATAATAATGGAGTAGCATGGTGAAAATGAACAAGGAAAAAACCTGTTCATTTTTTCTTGCCCAAAGAGACTGCTAGGACAATTAGTGGCGTATAAAGACGCTGTTCTCTCTTCTGCACTAGCTTTCATCATGCAAAGTCACCTTTGAGTTTCACAGCAGAAAAGAAAATCCTTAAACTAAAACATTTGAACATGAGTATCTCTTGCTTTGAAATGTCTTCAGTTCAGACTTTGCATATTCGTGTGGCAGTAGGAGATCATTATCCTGGAGCTGCAGTCTGATCCAGAGACTCTGTCTTGATCTTGCCATCCTAGACTTTCAAAAAAGAAAAAAAAAAAGGAGAGAGAAAAAAAAAAAAATCTGAACTATTTAGTGCCTTGAATCAGATCTTGAGACTATTATGTCTATAAGGCTATCTTAAAATACAATAAAAGATACATCTATTAATCACATTAAAACCTTCCTAATAGACACAAGGGATTATTTGCCACTTGAATATCAAAGTAGGATGTCTTTGCAGATTATGTGCTCTCATACAAAAATTATACATGAAAGAGAAATTATTTGCTGAAGATTATGGCATAGGTTATGCCAGAGAAAGATAAAATGGTTTCAATGAGCTCATCTCACTCAAAAATGGTAGGCAGATAAAAATTAGAGCTGTGAGTGATAGAAAACATTGTGTCACTAGCAACCAAAGGTAATTAAGCACGTAATTCCCTTAATGATGCACAGGCATCCAGACAACTGAACTCACCATTACAATTAGTCCTAATTACCCCCAAGGTTGATAGCCTTGGTAAAGAAATCAGAGAATGAATTACATGTTGAGAGAACCACAGGTCACTGTAGACACACATTGGTAAAAATCGTACTTTCCTCGCTGATGTAGTCCTGTACTGGTCCTATTGAGTGGACTTCTATTTCTATTGCACTTCCACCAATCAATTAAAATTCAATCAAGACTAAAAACAGAACTGCAAAAGATCAACATCCTGCTAGCTGGAAGGTTTTTTGGGTGTTTTTCCCCTTCTCATTTCAAAACTTTAGATAAATGCAATTAGTAAAATTCCTTGGGGAGAGGAATAAGAAAGTGTAACTTATTGTTGTCGGAACTTACATACTCTCAAATTAAGCTTCACAAATTGTGCTTAACATGACAGGCAGGTGAAAAAAAAAGTCTATTTTTTTACTAATTCACTTGGTGCTCTAACCATAAGTAGTTCCATTTTAAAAATGTAGACATATAAGGCATTATGGAGGTAGGCATCAGAAAACATAAAAGAATTAGGTCCTTTATTTTGCACTTTCTGGATTTACGACTCACGGAGACTGTAGGGATGGGATGGATTTTTTCTGCTCCGTGGAGATTTTATTTGATTTTGTCCCTTCTAACATTAGGGGGAAATAAACATGGGAAATGTCTGCTATTGAATACAAACAAAAGTCTAGTTCTTTACTTCACATTGAATATCTCATCCCATCATTTTATGTTGTTTGGAATAAAAACATGTTTCAGTAAAAGAAATATCCTGATCTAGTTATTTACAATCTAATAGTCATTCTGGGGCATCTTGGTGAGGTCTAAATTTTGTAACATATAAGACTTATGCCTTCTTATACTATCTCAAATGAAAATCCATGTGATGCTGTCTGTAATTGTGTGATCATAATCTGAAGTAGAGCAAATAAGGGTTTTTTCTTACTGTTCAGCTTTATTATTGACCTTGCAACTCTGACAAGCCCAGTACCAATGATTACAGATGATGCTTCTTTCAACACAATGCAGCATGTGAAAAGGAATTCTTCATTTGGTGTAGTAACTTAATTGTTGAACTACGTACCATAGCCTTGCTGATACAAATAGCAATTCTCAAATCACAGTAGAATCACAGATCTTCTTCCTTCTCTATTTATGTCCTTTACTTAGAATGTGACAATATAATTCAGGTTCACTATGTGGAGTGTTGTTCATAGAAACTATTTTAGTGATAAGATGACTCAGCTGGTGACACAACACCTTTACATTAGATAATACACATTCAAATGCATGCTGTACTGACAGAAAGCAAAATTCCCAAATTGTCTGTATTTAATTTCCTGATGGTGTGTTCATGAAGAACCAATGAAAAAATATCTTCTGTCAGTTCTGATAGTGGACCCAGCAGGTACACCCAAAGCTGAAATCACTGGAGAAAAATACCTGAGGACCGTTTCTTAAAGCAGTCTCTAGTTTTCTGAGAACAGAGATGGAATCAGGGCTGGACCACAAGTTCAAGGTTCATGTGGGAAAGAGGACCGGGAACAGGGCTGGAGACAAAGCTGCCTACAAGGGTGGTCCCAAGTCCACCCAGCAAATCCCGTCTATTAACCAGGACAGCAGGGGAGAGGACTAGGACCACAACTACAACCAGGACCCTGGTCCACCTAAAGGAGTTCTGGGGCAGGGACTGATGGTCCAAGGCTGGGCTGAAATGAGGTTGTAGGCAGGGAACGGGGAGGCCCTAGGGTCAGTAAGGGCTAGTAGTGGCCTCAGGCATTTTTTCAATGGCTTAGTGCAAGAGATTCAGACAGACAGTAAAAGACCTTGCAGATATATAAGGCTGTTAAGATAAGCTCAGTGATGTACAAGAGAATGTCTTTCATTTTATTAAGAGTAAAAATTAGTTCTGGAATGGCCTACAGCTTTCCTGCTTTTCATAAAATAAAATACTTATTACCCAGTAAACACCCATTCTCAAGAATTATTTAAAATGTCGTATTAATAATGAATTACCTCCTTTTCCATTTTAATAAAATGGTATATCTATTGGTTAGACAGAGAATCCATGAAGAAAACAAAATCAGCAAAAAGTAATAAAATCAACTTGCCTTGAAAAAGGATATGAAGTCTGGCTGCCTTAGAAGCTGGTATTGAAGTCCAGAAGGTAGGACAATCTCCTGCTGGTGCAGTTAACCACAAGATGCCATTGAATGACAGACAACAACTACAAGGTGGCACATCTTCTCAGGTGGAATTGGGTTTTTAATCAACAGCTGCCACACTGGCATTAACTGATTTGTTTTCACCTTACATCCTTTTACACCAAGACTAAAGCATTTGGGAAGTCAACATTACTAACTTTGTTCTGCAGCATCTGTTCTGAGGCAGAAAACCAGACTTCTACAGCTGTGAATATGGCACCTTCCTCCAGAACTAAATTCAGATAATAAAAGTAAATTAAAACAAAATCTGGAGTCAGTAATTTCTGTGAGGAAATGTAAAAATCTTTCCTAGCAGTAAAGTAGTAGTGGACATGAACAAGGAAGAGATGACTCTGGCTGGTTTGTGTGCTTAGAGATCTTAGTTTGTATTTTGATTTACACTGAAGATTTTCCTTCAGTGGTGAAGTAGACATATTACTAGTGTATTCAGCAAAGTTGTTCTATTGCTGAACTGTTAATTCAGCTCCACATAATACTTACATTACCTTACTTATAAAACCAGCATGTCTCTGGTTTTACTGGGGGTAGTAAAGAGCCTCTGGTGGTTGTGCTGTGCCACATGGTCAATGAGTAAAGATGACTGAAACAGAGGATGTACATCAACACATTGAATTTTATTCTTTTCTGGGCTATAGGCTAGTCGTCCCAAGCTTTAAAAGCATTAGTGTGATGATTATGTCTATTGATCAGGTAATGGAAGAACTGACTGTCTCTTCCTCCAAAAGAAATCCTCCTAAGATAAAGACAGAAAATTTTATAAAGCAAAAAATAAAACAAGAGCAAATTATATTGTCTCCTGCCATCCTTGTCTTCCTGAATTAAAACACTGACTGGATGGTCCCCAGATTTAGGAGATATGTCATTTGACTAGTGACCTCATTAGTTTTAAGTCTTAAAAAGACAGGTAATTAAAGTGACCTCACCACACAGGGATGCTAATGAAGTCCAAGAATGACAGTATTGGAACAGAGTCAGAAAAGTGATTCATATCATCTTGATAAATTTTAAGGTCTTTTATATGGGCCCCTGTGTTTTTAGTGCTTCCAGTTGATTTCAATGAGTTTTACCATGGAATAAGGATTTATAAAATATTGTTGTCACTATCACAGTCTAGATGCTATAGATTAAAGCCTGACTGTGAGTAGACCTGTACAAATGTTCATAGATGAGAGACTGAGTGTAGTGACACTCTGCCTCCTTGTCTCACTTTTTCTACCTGGGGACCCTGTGCAAGACCATGCCATAGTAACAGTCTTCAGTTCCTGATTTAGCAATTAGAAAGACTTGATCATAAGATAAGGAACCATCTCTTTCAGTCAACCAGTGGGGACAATCTATGGATTTGTGGAGTAGAAAAGTAGAACACTTGTTAACAAGGTGGGTTTTAAAATATTTATATTTGGAAAGTGTTATTTTCTTATGCAGAAAACTGGAAAAGTGATTTTGAAATGTATAAACACATGCATTAGATCAAGTAAGGCCAGTCTTGATTATGGTTTCATGTGCAATAATAAACAGCCATTCCCATCTGGTTGTCTCTCTTCAGGCAAGAAAAGGTGAATGCTGACTACTGGCTTAAGAAGTGCTTTCTATGCACAGAAAGGATCCATCAGTTCACCTTTCAAGAATGAACCTCCAAGAAGATGAGTGCTACATAAAATTGTTTCCTAATAAAAAGTTCACCAAAAAAGCAAGAGATTGTGCTTCTCCTGAACATGGGAAGCCAAAAGGAAACCACTAAGATGGGATTCTTCAGTCCTCCTCCACTACCTACTTGACACGATTTAAAACCTAGTTATTGCTTAGTGTAACTTCTGGTGGAAGCAAGGCCAAGGTATCCAAAAGACAGCTTCTCACTCCTGGCACCCACTGGGACATGTGACATTTAACAGCATTGTGGTCATCTGGCACAGGCAGCACAAGGTGGGACATTTTTTGGTAGTTAGATCTAAAGATCAGAAATCTCATCCTGCCCAAGGAGATCTGGAAGCAGTCTGCACGGACCATCAGTTAGGTGCCCCTAAAAGATTTTTAACCAAAGTGATGCCAAGAAATGAGTACCAGGGAATAAGCAAATGTCAGCCCTGAAAAAAATTTTTCGACCTGAAAAGAATAAAAACAAACACTAGGTCAAACTGGAGATGAAGAACTGTTTTCTGCTATCCATATGCACAGAAACAGTAGATCTCCAGAAGGAAATAAATTAGAAATTCAGATAGAATTATTACTTGTGACAACACATGACATGCCTGGCTTTTTGTTTATTTGTTTAGGGTTCTAGATAGGCATTATTTTACACAAAAGAAAAGAGTTTGGAATACTTATAAAAACATGCAAATGAATAATTCACTTTAGTCCATCTGCAGCTTTATCTGCTTACCTGAAAAAGAATAGAGGTAAGGAAATGTGAAAACTTAATGATTTTATGCAGCTTCTTCCATAATTCAGTCTATTTTTTCTTCAGTGTCAAAACAAAAACATACTAGATTCTTGAAAGGAAATGATGAAGTGATTTCTCAAGATTTTTGTGGGGCTTTGGCAGATAGATTGTGATCTCCAATTTCAATAACAAGTTGCTACATTAAGTGAAATCACAGTACCTGTATTAGCCCATCCAGCATAAAGCTGATTTATAATACCTGTCTAGCCAGAAACCACTGAAGTATTTTGCTGAAAATGCAACCAAGCTGAATATAACTCCACTATTAAAAAACATGGTTAAGGGTCTTTGTGCCTTCATGTATTCCACGTGTTTAGTGTTACTGTGCTCTCCTCTGCCATGGTGTAAATTGCACTTTCCCTCAAAGCAGTAACTTCTGCACCCTCTCTATTTTTTCCCCAGCAATTTGAGTGCATCTGCGGCAGTAACCTAGGCAACAGCAAGGCTTTTTCCTCCCACTTTTCTAAATTGTCCACCTTATCATTAAGAATAAACCTCAGAGAAATTGTGTACCCACTAGACAAGGGACTGCATTTTCATTTTTGATACAATGTTTCAAGCATGGGTGAAGGTGCAATGCAAAGGCAAGATTAATCCATGTTATAAGCCCAGCCCATCAGGACTGTTCTATAACCTTGAGCAGGTTAGAGAGATGTGCAAACATGTTCATACCTTAAGCACAAATAATAATGCTTTGAACTGCTTTGATCCACTGATTTCCAAGTGTTCTGTAAATATTAATTACAGCCTGACACTCAGGCAGCGAGCACACTTCTATCTGACAGTCTCTCACCAATTTCAAAGGGATCTTTGCCCAAATAAAAAAAGCACATTCAAACCTATTTCCTATGTACCAAAGCCAGGAAACTGGGCTTCAAGAAAGTGCAATGTGGTCTCTCTCCATGAAAGTCAGGGCAACAAACTGTGGTGTCAAATTCAGTAATGTAACCTAGGACACCTCTAGATGCATCCATCAGCAGAAGCAAATAGAGTTTCCATGGTATAAGATCCAGACAATGCTTACACATACTATTAGAAATGCTACCCTTTTTGTTTATTTGATTGTTGGGGTTTTTTTAAACTTGGGCTTTGAATTTGGAACTCTGTCCTAAACGTACAGTCACATTCCACCTTACAGTGTTTTGGAATTTAACTAATTGCAGCAGAATTATACTGGCAGTAACAGGAGGACACAATCCAGTACCTATGCATTGCAAGTACCTTGAAACTGGCTGTGCAGTTCTGAGGATTTGGGGAAGTTGGCCAGTAATTGTTAAGCTTTTTATTACAAGAGGATGCCTTTTTAAAAATTATGGAAAGGATACAAGCTTTCATGAATTCCTCCCAACGCATAAGGTAGAGGCATTTGTCTCTCTATATTTAGCAAGTAAGATGCAAGTCTTTCTTTCTCAATCAATGTTTGCAAATCCTAATCAAACTGATAGCAGATTTATAGATGTCATGTCATATATTTGTACATGATTGCACACTAAGGAATAGGCAAACATCTATATTTTCAGTGGGATGATGCACTAGTGCTAAGCACATTAAGTTTGCAAAACTGTAGCTAGAAATTTGGCAGAACAATCAAAAATTATATTCTATAAATCACAGAAGGACAAAGAAGCTAGTTCAACCTGCCCTAGACAGATAATGGTCCTTTGACAAGATTTTGTGTATTGAGCCCAACTCTCAACAGCAAATCACACAGATATTGAGCAAAGTACTGAAATACAGATAGATATAGGAGGCAAAATCTAACACTTGGTGTGAAAAAGTGAAGTCAGTAAAGAACTCTAAGATTAAGTTATGACCCATCTTTTCAGATAAGATGGACTTTTAAAAACCATTTACTTACATGTTTTGCAAATATTCAGAATCACTCAGGCCAAGAGCTGGCATGTATTTTGATAGCAAGTGCCTTGCATCAGAACTCCTTGCTCCATCCAGCACATATGCCATGCAGCAGAGCATTTAATCTTTTACATAGTTCATCTGTAAGAGTAATCCTTCTGATTTACTAATCACACACTTTGAAGTTACAAATTTGACCCATCCCAATGAACTACTCAGATATGGTGAGTTGGACAGATATATTCTACAGCCTGTGGTTGTATCTGCATGCCCTTGTTAAGCCTATACATATCATTAATCAAATCATGCAACAACCAGATCAGATTTTCAAAATAGCTCAACTTTTTTAAACAAGGCCAGAGTTTTAAAGAGATCTCAAGTATTCCCACTGTGAGATTTTGAGACAGATTATGAAAAATCTTACAGTACAGTAGGACCCTTGTAAAGCTCTAACCATTCATTTCACAGCCTGTGTAGTTGCTAAGATCCTCCTTGAAAACCTGGCACAAAAGTGAAGACTGATCACTTCTTGTGTTCTGTAAGAACAAGCATTCTTTAAACCAGCAGAGTGAAATGTATTGAGATACACTGTAAATTAATACTAGCTCATTGTGCAAAATATTATCAGGGAAAGGGCATCCTGGCAACATAATCTGATATAAAAATCACTTGATATGTCCAGTACAAAAACTGCATAGATCCCCTGTGAATCTGGATCAAACACTCTTTAGAGACATGCACAAACATTTTGGGGAGTATTCTGCAAAATTACATAAATGCTCAAAATCAGTAAGTATATTACCGCTTCTACGAGTTGATTTTGAGTAAATATTTATAGATTTTTTTTCCATTTGTTTCTTTGCCATGCTTTCTTCATTTGAAATAGCTTCCATCCCAGAATGCAATTTGAGTCAGATGCTGAAATTTCATATCTAGTTTCATTTTTGTATTGTCATTTCATATTTAGGTTGTTTTGGGGAGTACTTTGGAGATTTTTTCAGTCAAGCACTTAACAATGTTTTCATTTGTGCAATATTTGAAAGCTCCCTCAGCTGCAAGGAAAAAAAAAAAGGAATTAAACCCTTTTTTCTTTCTAAAATTCCTCATCCTTAAACAACTGCTTTGCCCTCTCAGATGCTATTTAGGAGTTTTCAGGATACACTACCACATACTGCAAATATTATTTGAATTCCAACCTCAAATGAAACATAGTCTTTCAAAGGCATAAGAGTCACCCTTGCTGGTTATGCCCACACTTGTATTTTCTAAAGGAGAGCTGAAATATTTCTCTACCTCAAAAGCAAGGGAAATATGTATCACAAAAAATCTCCCTTATTAGTTCTATACTCACAAATCTCCACTTTGATTGGCTATTACTCTTGTTATTGTTTTATTTATTACGTTAAAAAATCTGATGCTAAGTTCAATGATGAACAACTATAGTCAAGTGAAATTACAGACCAGTCATAAGACTATTACTTATTAAGGAGAAATATTATTTGAGGAATGCATTCTTTGATAAAAGCCCTTAAGTAGAGTGCTGTATGTATTGCTGCATTATACTAGCTAGAGTTTTAGATCATAACTCCCTCTTTGTCTCATGACATGCAGGAAAATAACATTTCTTTGATGAATAGATATATAGGGATGCATCTCCCTTTTTTAATACACAAAGAGATGTTTCTCTTTTTAAAATATGCTTCTTGCCATACAGGATCAACAAGAGGGGTACAAAGGCAGAAAAAAATTCTTTTTTTTTTAAATTCATTCATTCATGAAGCAAACTAGGATTACAGTTACCTCTATTCTTCCTTTTTTTTCTTTTAAATTAATTTATTGCTTATGCAATGAACCAGACCAACAGAACAAAAACCAGAACTCTGTAGTCATCCATGGCACGGGCAATTCAAACTTGACTCCATTGTTCAAACAACATGCCTCAGCTTTATCCTTAGGGGACTGTCTCTGAGGTAAAAGAGTAAATGAAAGCTTCTGTTTCATTCAGTGACCTTTCTGAGGTTGACAATAACCATAATAATTTGCTTCCATAAAGCCTGCATCATACAGGCTCACAGAACGATGTTCAAGTAATTCAACTTTGTGACCTTCACCCTCTTTGACTGCATTATGACTGATGTCTCAAACTACATTTAAACATGGCTCCTAAATCCTGGTGTGAGACCCATCTACATCACTTCTTACTGCAAGATTATGACACTGATTACTGTTCCAGATATATTTCAGCTCACTGGTTTCCATTTCAGGAGGTGAAACTTTGGGGATCTGTTCTCATGATTAATTTGTAGGGTACCTAAAGCATAGGGCTATAGGCACCAGGATAATTTGTCTCAACGAAGAGGAAAATGCAGTGAGATTAATCCACTCTTCCACATAAACCAAAGGAGCAGGAAGGAGAGGATGGGAAGTCTGTCCTGTTCTTTTGTTCCTGCAGAAAGTCCAGATTGCAGGAATTGCCTTCTAAACTGGAAAAGTTCAGATTACTCGAAGCTGCTTTTTCTTTGGTGGAGATTCTTCTGAAACTCCAAGATGCTCTGTATTTTGATTCTGTATCTAGTGTCTTAAGTTCTATTTCCCTTCACTTCTTTTTTGCAGGAACACAGTCCGGGTAGTTCTCTGTGTCTTAGTACATACAAAAAAGATGCTAACGATAAGATACTACTTAGTGCCTACTCACAAATTGAGCATCAATGATGATCACATAAGCAGAATTCATCAACCCAGTGTTTCTCTTGACCATTGCGTATAAAAACACTTTACACTTATTTTCATACTTAACAGGTTACTCAAAGATCTAGCATAAGCCAAACTCTGGGGCTGTCATACCAGGACCCTCAAGGTCCCTTTTCCCCTCACTTTCTAGACAACCCCACTGCAGAAAATATTCTGAATACACTTTCAGTAGATAAAGCCTGCTCAGATGAGAGTTGGGCACTAAAGTGTACAGTTCTCCTGCATAAGGAGCCAAGATATTGATGAATAATGTTATATTCTTTTTTTTCAAACAGGAAGAACAGAGACCTTAACACTTAGGGGTTTCCTAACCATCACATTTTTCTGAGTTGGGTATCCTGTACATTTATAAAGCATTGCTCTACTGAAGCACAGACCCTGATTGCCACCTTTCCTCTTCTTGTTCCTCTCCATTCTTTGTGATAGGGAAATACAGCTAGCACAACTGCAAAACAGAACTTCTCTGTTGGTAACCTCCTTCCAGTTATATTTGGAGACTCACAATCTCTGCTCAGCAAATGTCTGTCTATCTGGCTACAGTTCCTCCTGAAACCGACTTTCCTAGTTGTGAACTGCTACGCTGAAACTTGCCCCTTTTTCTTTCATTTCATAACTAGCTTAGGAAGCTCCCATTTTGCTCACCAAAGGACTTCTTTACAAGTCTAAAACCTCCATTCACTGAGGGACGAAGAGCATCAGATGGGTTATGGAAAAACTGCACTGCCCGTGGAACAGTATTTGGGCGTTCTCACAAACCCAAGTTTGGATGACTGATTTTCCTGCAGTGCTACCAGAATTGTACTTGAAAAACAAAATTACTTTGTCATGGAAGGATAATAGAAACAGAAGAAAAAAATAAAAATGGAAATTTTGCATATTAGGGACTGAAAGTTCCAGCTCTGAGACATTAAAATACCAAAACAGGAATATTAACAAGACAGTACTTGCATACAGTTGACTTTCACAGGAGCCAGGTGGCTCTGTGTGTGGTTAAAGTGATTTTATTTTCCAATATTTTTTTTCTCCAAATGAAAAATATTTAACATTCCTTCTTTAAAAGGGATTGGGGAACCACTACAAGTTGAAAAGGTCTTAAGTTTCACGAGACAAAAAACATGTAATTTGAACCTCCTCACCCCACTGGATTCCCCATCTCTAAAGTAATTTGAACAGAAATAGCCCCAGAAGTCCAGAAGTTTAGGAAAGGAAAAATAATCATTTCATTCTGAGTAGAAAGCCATGTTGCATATATGAAATAAATTAGACTAGAAGTGCCAGGACATCAAATTTGAAAGCAAGAGAAAAAACTCTTCGCTTCAAGAGGAAAAGGAGGGTATTTTTTAGGCAGAGAAGAAATTCAAAGTGGGTTACTGCAGACTTATCCACAGCTAAAGTAAACCAAGCACTAAAAATTATGCAAAAAACAGAAGTAAAGATGAAAAAAAAAAGCTGAAAAGTATATATAATGTGAATATCCTCAGTGTAATAATTAACTAGAGTAGTATGAATTTCAGCCTTTTTTATTGTTTGCACATTAAAATTACCTAAGGAAAGATATATTTTCTATAATCACATTACTGAGTACTAGCTTAATTTTTTTCTTTCTTTCTAATAGTGCAAGTTAGGTCCAAAAGCAAGCATTTTAAGTTTTTAAAGCAGTGACAACTGAAAAGTAAGAGGTTTAGGAAATATATACTCTCATACCACCTTTGAGTATAGGACTGTTTCTAGTGATACAATTGCCAATGGCAGGAAATAGGACTACAGCAATTTGAACATGAGGTTCTGATTTTGAAGTAAAATTTTTGTGAATATAGGTGGCAGTCAAATAAAATTTCCTAAGGAGTGGTCCACCGTGAACCTAAAAATTTAGGCTTTAGTTTGTTCTGCTTAGCACAAAGCCACATTTGAACAGAGCATTTTAAGTGGATGTATAAATACAATGCTGTAAGAAAGAAAAAAATATCTATGCCTGGTTTAGAAAATTGGCTGGGAAAAATGTGTCACTTAAAAGAATCAAATTAAAATTATTAGACCACATGCACTGATGATGAATGAAGATTCAACTGCAGTGATCTTCGCAGGATTGCAAGTGTCCAGCAAAAATTGTTACATAGCCTGCCATTTATGTTTTATAGGTCAACATGACATGAGGAATATAGAAGATAATTTTATCAAGTGGGAGCCATTCTCCCATGAAAGCATCAGGCTTTGCAGATAAGCTATCAATCCTTGCAAGACAGATTGTGAGTTTCATGAGTGGCCTAGGAAAATCAGCAGGGGATGAGCAAGAAATCTTAGGTTACAGTTTAGAAAAATATTCTCAGCTCAAATACTTGTAACTTAAAAACAACAGAAGCTCCTTCATTTCTTTATAGCATCCTAAACAGGTGTTGGCTCTCTTCCTATACACTTTCTACAGTCCACTCTTTTTTTGTCATTGTGGGGAAAGCCCACAATAATCAGAAATTTCAAAGTAGCAGAGGGTTTGTTTAACCCAAGAAGTCCCAAGTGATCTAATAATTCTCTGGAAAAAAAAGAGTTTAAAACCTAAAATAAGGTAGAAAGAAATGTTGATAAGAAAAGGAGTGTAAGAATTTCAATAAAATTTCAATTTCAATCAGATACAAATCAGAAGAGAGGAAAAACAAGTCTTAATGTTTGATCTGTAACTTTGTTCAGATCTCACTTTACATTCAAGTTTCACAAGTCAGATTATTTCTAAAGCAATGTTTCATTTTGTTCCCTGAAATGTATTACCTATGTTCTCATGTACACAAAACAGGAAGAGACTAGAGTACAAATGAAACTAGGGAAAAATTCAGGCCTGCTGCCTTTTCTTGTCATTCTAGATGGGTTATCCTATGTTTAGCGTTTCTTTCTTGATATATATAGCACATAGAGGTACTGTAATTAATTTTTTCCAAATATGTGATTGTAAATTTGTACTTCTCAGTTGTTTTGAATTTCACCCATGTTCCAGTTTCTAGTTAGAGGAGAGAAAAATACACACCTAAAAAGTGATAGAAAGGGTTTAAATAAGGCAGTTAGGAAGATCCTTAGAGCCTGCCAAGGAGAAAACATTAAGCTCATGATTTTAGGTGGAGTTTTGACACTCCATACATTTTATAAGACCCTTTAGTAGATGTCACTTTTATAAATGTTTGATAGTAGTAAATATAATTTAATAAGACATCACAACTTTGTCTACATATATATTAATTTTTTTGTCATCTAAAGGAAAATATCTCTTGTCCTTTAACAGTTTCTCTAAAGCTGCAAAAAGCTTCTTAGTGGCACAACCAAAAACCACATCCTGTACGTTTCAGAAGATGTGATAGATGACTGTTAATAAACTGGAAAGCACTGAAATGCAGATTAAACTCTAGCTAAAATACAGCATTAACAGTACCAATTAGAGCAATAATTGAAGGAAGCAGGTAAGATACTTGGAAGCATCAACAAATGAGAAGTGGGAAAAATCTATAAATTATTTCTAATCTTGTACTAGATGCTGTGTGTATCTGTTGCTGGTGTTGGAAGAAGAGCAAAATATTACTTTTATAAAGAAAACAATGCAAACACATGTATTGATCTTTCTGTGTAACTGGAACTTTAATGAGGCTATAATTTGGAAGAACCCAATGTCCAAGCCAGAACAGCATCCTGAATTTTCAGTGCAGGAGAAATCAATCATTAGGTTTTCTTGTGTCTCATGATCTGTGATCCTGAGGAGGTTCCACTTACAGTAGGTTCCATCGTGATGTTTGAGAGAAAAAGCTCTCAAAGACCAAGAATAACACCATCGTATGCAGGGAAAAAGCAAATTAAAACAACATCTTCATACATATATTAAGGCATAGATATTAAATATGCCTCTTATGGTACGTCTGCAGGAATGTACAGAGAGACATGCATGCTTGCCAGCCTGCATGCCACCTGGATGAGAGTTAATACAGCTGCTTGACTTTTGGTGTAGTGATAAACTACTTCTCAGCAAGGCCTGACATGCTTTTCGAGCTACAGTTGGCAGCAGCAGGGCACGCAGAACTTTCTCATTTCCATCTGTGCCTGCCAGCATAGGCACTCTCTTCACAGGCATTTCTTCCTACCTCCTTTTGAAATCAGTAAGATGAAAGCATCCTTGATTACCTGCTAGATTTCAGAATCCAGTCAGAGGCCTCAGCAAAAGCAACATATGAACATAAAACAGGCAAATAGCCATAGGACCCAAGTTTTAAAGAGATGTTTCCTTTCTCTCCAAAGCAGCATTGTTCACTCAACAGTTTTTGGCAATCAATCTCTAGCCTTGGCAAGGAGGCTTTATGCTGACAGCTTCAGCTTACATGAACCTCATGTACCTGCCAAAAGCTTTTAGGCAAAGACCTAGATTTGCATTGCTTTAAATATAATATGTAGCTCTAGGATTTTACATATATTTTCTTAGTTTAGGTGAATTTGAAAAAGGGAAAAAGAAGAGAAAATTATATCAAGCCAAATAAAAAAAGGAGCAGTGTGAGACTCCAGTATGTTCTGAGGTCAGACTGAGACCCTAGAAGACTTCTACTTGTCTTTTTTCTCACACATAGATATGTGAGACACCCCTAAAAATCTTCCCACTACAAACTTTTCCAACCCAGATCAGAAAACTGGATATCATTTCCAGGAACTTTTCATATCTGCTTCATTTCTTCTCCAGTATAAGACACTACTAGAAGTGTTTTCTCTCCCTCCAAGGAAGAAAAAACAAGAGAAGAGAAACAGAGTCTACAGGACCATGACTACTCCCCAGGGATAAAGGGCAGACTGAAATCCTGTGAGACTTCAGGTAGCAAGAGGGCAAAGCTAAAGATCCAATTGCCAAAAAAAAAAAAGCAAGCTTATTTCACGTTACCTCATTAGCTGTGAGGTACCCTGTTGTGAACAGAAAGATTGGCTGTACCCTTACGAACTTGGGGTGAATCGAGTGACAGTTGCTGTATGCACTGTGTAAGATAAGAAGCTGTGAATGAGCTTCTTCTTCTTCTCCTGATCAAAAGGTGGAGGGCTGGCTAATGACGACCAGGATTCCAGCCTGAATATGATTATGCCAATGACTGTGTGTGCTCCTGAGCATGCAGAGAAAGAAGACAGGGGTCGAGTCTTTACTGCACAGCAAGCATGGTGCCAAAATACAAGCTAACTGCAAAGCCTAAAGCAGCACTAGTACAGCCAAACTGTTCTCAGGACCCAAGCGGCTGCCTTTACACAGCCCTCCGATTCACTCTGGAAAGGTGCCTACATGGAGATGGTGAACGTACTTGAGCTAATTACTTTGAATTACAGCTTAGATATACTGGTTTGCAGCAAGTATTCTTACAGCTTTCCTCCAGTGAATGCATCCCTAGTGTTCTGCCCCTTGAATGTTACTTGTAGCATTTATGTTTGGGACGGGTGTTCTAGAACATGTTTGGGTAAGAGGGACAGGAAAAGAATAGGTTCTTTTTTCTCAGAATAAATCTTCTCTCATGTTCACAGCTAAGTTCTTGCCTGCTGAAAGCTACAGCATGCTGCTATCATACTTCCTTCCAGCATCAGTTTTATGATATTATTTTTATGTATTTCAGGCAATTTTCCCTTTCGTACAGACTGTGACAGAATGAAAATATAATCACCATTCAGTTGTTAGTCTCTAAATTGAAAGAGATTTCTAAAGTTCATAATTCACAGATTTCAAAGTTCATAATAAAAAAAGAAAATTCCTTTTGCTGCAGAAATAGAATGAACTTTTCACATTTTAAAAGTCTCCCATTCTATAAGGAACTGTCCAAAAGCTGCAAGTTCCTTAAAAACAGTAGAGCTAAATGCTTAAAACTCTAACACAGAAGCAGAAGTAAAATCAGCTGATGCTTATCTATCCCACAAGAAGCTCTTGTCACATGCTTATTTCCACTTTTTTAAATGAAAAGCAATGCAAATTAGTTCTTTTAAGCTGTGGTTATCACTTCATCAATTACAAGGTAAAATTTCCCTCCCTCTATATTGTAGCTCTCTTGTATTTGCTTAGTTATTTTAATAGGAGCCAGACTTGATTTTTTTTTTTTTTAATTTTTTAACTGGGAAGAGAAATTATCTCAAATTATTTTGTTTTGTGGTATAGGTCAATTACTGTAATGCGCAAATGTCAGACACAGGCACATTTCTTGTCAGTGCCTCTGCTTTGGTAGCATAGATTTCTACACAATTCACGTCTATATCTACTGTTCATGCTAAGTAAAGATTTGCACCAGCCTCTACCTCTAGCTGATCAACCTTCCTTATAAAAAAAAGTTCACCGATCCATAGCAGATGTAGATCTTTAATGGAAGAGTTCATTTCATATGGTGTTAACTGCCTAAATATTAGAGGCCTCATTTAAGCTGCACATCAAAACTGGCAAGGTCCCTCTTGTCACTGGAGGATGGAGGGCAATTCACACCATTTTAATATAGGTAGACTGAGTCTTCTTTCGGAAGTGCCTTCTTTCCTTGGCTAGGGAGGGATCACAGTCAACCAGCCAAGGCTGAATTACACACTGAATTTTTAACGGATTTGTTAACAAGTAGTTCCCACTGAAAACACGGCTTGTACTTAACACAAGATTATGTAAATATAATTTGCCTATTGTTTTACTGAGCTACTTTGGTGTGTGGCTGGGCAAACAGTTCAGGAAGAGAGAGCTGTGGCCACCTGAACACAACAAATGCAAATAATGTGCTTCAGACTGAAGCTGAACACTTACCCGTTTAACTCCTTCTAGATAAAACCACAGAGACTGTGGGGAGGAAAGAGCTTTAACACGCAGTGCAACACAAAGAACCACAGGAATCCTCTAAAGCTACTTAAAATTCTTTCAAAATGAAAAAATCTATTTGAAGAAAATACCTCCTGAAATATTTCTAAAGCTCTTCAGGTATTTGTTATTATACTCCATGCAGTCTTACCTAAGTTCAGGAAACCTCTGACAGAAGCATGCAACTATAAACAAGGGTGTCTGAGAAGAATCCAGGTAGGGAATACTGCCTTTTCAACAGAGTGCAATGAGCACAAGCGGTCTGGAAAAAAGAAAGATTTCACTTTGGCCCTGTTCTGGTAACAGCTGCAAATTATATGAGGCAGCCACACAGTGGGGGAAATAACAAGAGTAATTGCTAGAGAAGTGTATATATCTATGTTAAAGAATGTCTAAACTAGTGCTGCTGCTTTGATTTTATTGAAAACTCTGTTGTTGCAGGGCATGGTTCTACTCTGGCAAGCAACAGTGAAGAAATCATACTGCTTAGCTCCAAGATTATTGTTTGCTTTTGAGCTTTTCTTTCCTTTTCACTTTTCTACAGTACTAAATAGTGTGTTTCACATACAAATATAAATGTAGGTTGTCAACATTTAGGGAGCTGAAGGTTTCTGGTAGGAGGACGTATATTAGGCACTCAGCCCCTTCTAAATGTCCCGGCGTACTGCAACACTTAACACCAACATGACTAGCATGACATTAAGACAGTATTTTAATCTGAGATGATTTTGATTTGACTCGTTGAAGCCACTGCTAACATTTCAAAATTCTTCAAGCCAACAGCATTAATGAAGTGAGCAGTCTTAATCTTGAACGTGACAAAAATAACTCTGCTTCGTGGGGAGCGGGGGCAGGGATGACAGGACATGACAAGGTTATACACATAATTTTCTGCTTTTAACAACAGGCATATCTATGGATGTCTGAGCTTGGGTGTAATAGATAAACAACAGTTTTCAAACAAACTTTTAGTTTGGACATAATAAAATGTGATTTGTTCTTTTATTCACTAAGTAGAGAAATGACTACTCACTGCTAAAAAAGAATGATATATTATCCTTTGGAAGCCTGTACATAAGTTGTACAGTTTCATATCATGTATGAATTCCAGTGATGCTGCCATGGTCCACTGGACTACTGTTTTACATCTCAAGTGCTTTTCTGCACTAGCATAATTGCGGTGATTAACTGGTTTCTGAACGAAGAAAGGGATCTCTCAGGAGAAACAAAACTACATTCATAAACCTTCATAATATTACATACTAGTAGAAGCTGTATTCTCATTTCAGCTATGATGGTATAAAGCCAGAATGATTCCCCTGACTGCAGTACAGTTGCACTAGACTTAAAACGGGGTGGTTTTGAGCAAGGAAATTCATAATAAAAGCTTTAGACACAGCCTAAAATGTTTATAGACAGAAAAAGAACTTAGAGAAGACACTTGGCTGATCAAAGCTTAAAATTAAATAATACTTTAAAAAGAAATCTATTACACTTGTAACTCTGATCATGGCAAGAATCTGTTGGAATTCTGAAAGAATCTCAGGAATATAGTCTCTGTTGTAAAGGAACACTTTTCCTTTTTCCTAAAGCAATCTAACAAATGGTGTTTCTTGGCTACTGTCAGCATCATTACATAGCCTCCTGAAAGTACATCATCTCATTTTAAAGAGTTTAGATTTGGCACAAAAAGTGTACAGACCTCATGGTTCTGGTCCCTGTGTCTGTCACTGCATTTTATTCAATGACTCCTTCACATATACAAGCCATCCTTCCATCCAGAAGCATAAACCAGCACTGGATTAGTGGTTGCTCATTTAATCAGTGAACTTACCATTGTAAATCCTGTTCTGGTCACCTAAGTTTTGCCAGTCACCAGCAAGTGAACAGATGCTTTAAAAGGCAGATGTGACAATAATGAAAATCACTTCAGCTAAGTTATAAATTATACTTAAATTACTTATTTAAACTAGTTATAAACCAAATCATCATTTCATAAACTTGGCCAGAATGAAAAAAGTAGATTCATCAAGGTCACAGTGCAAATATGAATCAGAGTAGAAACAGGCTAGTTGATTCAGTCATCTTTTCTCCCAGTAACAGTGTCCATTTTAACTGTCACAAGGCACAGCAAACAAGAGACAAAGCTCCAAGTAACTGGAAAAGAAAAATTAGTCTGAGCTCATCATTTGCTATTTTACATGAGGTCTGTTTGATACCTCTTGCATGATCGAATAACGACCATTTCCGTGTGAAGATCAAGCAAGAGAAAAGCCTAAAAATCAATGCTTTGTAGAATCTGTGCTTAAACCAGCTATTTCCCCTCCAGAATAGAAGAACTTGTTCAGAACGTATCAAAGAAATGAACATCCTTGTTAAGAGCTTCTTTTTTTTTGATGCTATGTCCAAAACAGAACCTATCTTGCTTTTATATTGTCCTAATAGGCTCACTGCAAACTTGTAAAATATTCACAGGTACAACTGCAAGCAGACCAAGCTGTCAAGATGTTCTGGACTTACCATGAATGCCCAGGTTTTTTGCTCATACATAGCAAGATTATACCTAAGGTCAGGCACGAAGGGAAATCTAGAGCCAGAACTTGAGCGTGCCCATATAAACCTGCCATTCTACTCCCATAAAGTTGGCAGAAAAATAAAAGGCAGTAGCATCTGTGAGGCAGAAGATGATTTATAAACCACAGAATGTCTCACAAAGCCAGAAGTTTTAAAAAATCATTAAAAGTGTCACTGACATACTTCCTCTATGTCAGCAAAAATATTAAACAACGTGTCCTAGTCTGAATACCTTTGAGTACTCCTACTCCTCCCAGTCTTCAGAGTTTGTTGTCTGTTAAAGAAGCAAATTAGTCATAGATTTTTACTGAGACAATTTTGTTTAATCCTTATAGAGCAGAGCAGATGGTTTGGGAGGTACCTATCTATGGCAAAGATAATTATTTAGATTAATGGTTCCTCTCATTTCTGGTCGTGAGGCTTTGAGATTATGAATGGATTGAAAACATATTTTTGGCCAACGACTTATAGCACCTTTTGGCATTCCTCCTCTTGACTGCATGAGCAGAAAAAAAAGTTAAAGGATAGATGCTTTTTTACAACAGTGATTGTAAAAGAAAAAGAGATACATGGTTGACTTCCATTCATACTACGGCCTCTGTATCATTTTCAGTGCAGCACCAAGTGAACAGATCCAGACACAGTTTTCTCACAGGAGTCTGTCAGCCTTTCTCTCAGAATTGGGCTACTGACATTATAAATTATTCTGATGATCTTCTTTGATCATCTGGTCATGTAATGGGCAAGTACCTTAGAGGCCTTACTCAGATAAGGAACTGGCTGTAGGAGGGACCTATGACTTTAGATTGGTTTTGGAATAAATACACTTGAAAAAAAATCTTTTATTTTTCCAATACACAGAAGTTAACCAAGAGGTACAGTAGAGAAAAAAATGTACTAATTAAGTTGAAATTAATCTTAATAATACCTCAATAATAATTACCAACCTAATAATACCTCATAATACCTATTTGCAAATACCACACAATTACCAAAAAAAACCTAAAAAAAAATAGTTCATTTTAGTCCAAAAAGCTTCTACATTGAAATCTGCCACGTATGCTTCTGTGTTAATTTTAGTGTTCGTTTACATATTTGCCATGAAGAAAGAAAGAATCCTGTGCACTAATATAGTCCCATCTTGGTTTTTGACTTGTTTTCTTAACATTTCCATGTTCTTAAAGATGACTGCAGTGTAGGGTGATATGTTCAATGGTCAAATACTGCTGCAAAACTTTGCAGAGGCTGTCTCCTATTCCCCTCACAAAAGAATGACCTCCACATCTACCATTCCTTTCTACGAATGTTCTGCTGAAACCATGTTAATTAAAGATTTGACAACCAGTCTTCTATGATACATCGTTTGTAAACTGTGTAAATCTTTTAATGAAAACCACTTAAAACAGTAATTCTAGTTCAAAAAGTGAGCCAACCTCTATCAACTCTCTAAGACAAGAAATAAGGTTTTGTATTTCCACATATTGGATCGCCATCTCACTTCTGAAATGGGTGGCAGTATTCCCAGCAAAAACACCAGCCATTGGCTATTTCTGAGTAACAAAGCTTTTCTACAAGAAAGATGATACTGATTATCTAGACTGACATTCCTAATGAATCCAAATAAGACAAATTTGGGAGTGAAGTTATTCAGGGAAATGCCCATTAACAACTGATTTTTTTCTAAGTTAAGAACCTCAGAATTTAGCCTATTAATAGTGGAGGTCATGCTTGGAAAGAATTATATGAAGAGATATAATGAAATTTTAATCATGTAGTACATCTTAAGGCAGATCTAGTCTAAACCATAAGTAATTCCACTAAAACAATGACATTATACCTATATTAAATTGTGTTAAAATGGGACAACAGTCATATCCTTAACCTGGCGATGGAAGATCTTTCTCTCTACTGGAGATTAATGGTATTTCTGTTACATTCATGTTGCTTCTAGAGTAATGTTATCGCTGGTGAAGCTGTGGGAGTGATTGTTATAGCAACAGGTGTAATGTCATAAATCATAAGCTAGCGATGTCTAGGAACTCGAAATAAAATTTTCAGCAAAAGCAGAGCTCAAATGTATGAAATAGCTTAAAGTCATATTTAATGGGGGAAAAAGAAAAAGTTGCTATGTGACTCTTTTTCTGCATCATGTGATCTTTGGTCTGGGGAAACCTATTTTCAAAGTTTTTCAAAGAAGTTGTCCTTGTGAACATCTCTTCTTAAGGGAATTGAATGTATCTTCCCACTTTTTGGCAAACAAATCACCCAGAGGCAATGCTAAGAGACTAGACGTTACTGAGTTCCTTAAGAAGCCAGGGCTCCTCAAGACAGCAATATTTGTGAATTTTCTACAAAAAGGACAATGGCAATATTCAAATAAGCCCCAGAGGGGGGAAATGTAGTGATTTATGCAAGCAAGCATTCATTTGAAGAAAGGAAGGAAGGAAAAGTGACTTGAGCTGCAGGGCTCTGATAAACTCAGAAGACGGGAAGGGAAGGGAAGGGAAGGGAAGGGAAGGGAAGGGAAGAAGGGAAGGGAAGGGAAGGGAAGGGAAAATAAAAGAAAGTATACAGATTAACATAACTGGACAAAGTCTGTGTTAAATATTGCACATAAGATGTGATGAGACAAGAGAAATTTATGTGCAGTATTGTAGATCTTGATGATAAATAATCGCTTCTTTGAGTTTTATTTCCATTGCCTGTGGAGGAAGTTTTATAATCATTACAACTTCACTATTGACTCAATACTCCCAGTTCAGAAATCTAATTTCTGGTGACATATTGCTGTCATGTGCTTTGATAAGTGACATTACAAAGAATATAAGAACGTGTGAGATTCATTTTGCAGCCTGCAGACATTTAAAAAAAAAAAAAAAAGATAATCTTATTTTGGCACATGCAGAGTGGTGTAAAAAAAATCCAAAACCCTTAACCAGGTTCTTTTAATCCCTATTCTATGTCCACTTCACTAGTATAACCATATATTTGACTTATTTATATTATCCTCCCCATGAAAACACAAAGTGCATGAACCATAAAAAAGTGCTAACTAAAACATGGAGAAGGCTACATTTGTTTCCATGTTCTTGGATTATCTCCTCTAAATAACCGAGTATTGTTGTGGTACATCTGGGAAAGGGAAAGGGAGTTTTTATTGTTACTTTTTGTTTCCACACACTTGGAACTTGCCTAGAAATGAACAAAGACATTATTGAAATATCTCAGAAAAATTCCAGAATAATTGTTTCTACAGTATCATTGGTTTTGCCTGGAAACAAATTTAGAAACATTGTCCAATTCAAAAGATTTACATCTCCCTGTCCCAACAAAAAAAAAAAAACCTATAGAAAAACCCACCCTTTCCTCCACCCTAAAAATACTTATCTAAAAAAAGCAAGAAAGCATAATAGTTTGATTAGATACCTAGAAATATCAACAGAAGAGCCTTGATAATACCACACAGAATTAGAAAAATACCCTCTTTCAGAATCTGGATTCTAACCAAAGTTGTTTCCACATTAACATCAAGGCATTTGTATCTTACAGAAAATAATGTCAAAAAAATTTTGGCTATTATAATGGAATAGTAACAACGATATCCTCAACAAATACATGCAAACTATATGCAGCTCTGCTGACTTCAAATGGGCCATGCCAATATCTCCATTGCAACAATGCAAACTCTAGCCAGGTTAAGCTATGAGAATCCATGCTACCTCACTCGTTCCCTGCAGGGTCATCTCTTTGCTCCTCCTGAACCCACACTGGAAAAATAGGATATATATTATTTGACTTGGGTCAACTCCTACCCTCACTGAAAAAAACTTTGTGAGACCAAGATTTCAATCTATAAACACTACTTAGATTTCTGCCTAGGTAGACTGCCACACTGAATACTGTGCCAGATGGCTGTCACGGTGTTGGATCCAAGAATTAACCAGAACCACTGCTAAAATAGCAAAGCCTATGATGCTTTTCCTTGCATTGCATCTTCAACTGCTTGTTTGCCTTGTTCCCTATTTTTATTATGTCTTCCACTTTACACATGGAACCTCCCAGGCGACAGATAAAGATTGTCCTGTGAATAGCTCCATCATGTTGTCTAACCTACCCAAGAGATACAACTGCATGCATGATTTGCCCATACAATACACAAGGTATGCAACCGAATAGGAAGTAAGATGGAATGGACATCAATAGCCAAAGACAATCTGAAAACTATGGATGACCCTTCAGCATTTGCAGAAATCAGGCAACACTCTGACTTGACCTTGGCATCACCAGGAAGTTCTTGGAAACTGCTCAGGAAACAGGCATTTCTGCTACTTTCTAAGTAGGTACAAACCTCTCCTCTCTCCTAACCCTTACTATATTTCGCCAGCTCTGCTGCACCCTGGTTTAAATTCTTATTCATGGCCTAAACCCAAATCTTGTTTGAGATCAGCAGTTGAGGTTTCCAAGGCCACACACAGTCTGTCCGTAAAAAAATACATGGATAAAAGCTGATTCAATGACTGATGCCTTCATGACAATTTGTATAATGCTGATGTGTTACCGAGCAGTTCTTATATTTAAGAGGATTTCCTTTTGACAGCAAGCTTTCAAATCTAGTGAAGAGCTGATTACAAAGCTTTATCTTTTCTAATATTGGAAAAGAATTCTAAATAAAAGATAATAATTAAAGAGACATTTTTTTGCACAGATTTAACAATGAAGCGGATACAAACCTGTAATGCTAACAGTGTAGGAGTTAATGAAATTCAGTCACAGGAAAAGATGAAAGAGCACATAAAAAGAGCCCATTCTTCTATCTATTCCCTTATAGGAAGCATAAGGGAATGAGAAGCTTACTCTATTGAGTGAGAGAAGGTTGTTAGAGGGCAAACAGCTTCCTGGAATTTCACCAGAGACAAGGAATCAGAAAAGAAGCTGCTAGGGGGGTTTCTGTAGCAATAGTGAGCATAAAATAAAAAGATCTGTGAAGACAAAGATAAGCTTCAACCAAATATTTCACTCCCAACTTTCTCACCAAAAGCTTTGTGCCACCAGCAATATGGATGTTGAAGAAAATATGCCTTCATAAAAAAAAAAAAGCTTTCATTCCTTAATGCTTTTCACATGAGAGCTTGCAGAACTATTCTCAAAGAGGATTTGCACCCATACAAGTGGAACTACTTTCTTCTTCAGTTAACCAACAGTTGTAACACATAAAGTACCAATCGGTAATTATATTTCTAACGCCTTTAATCATTTTAGTAGGACAGGAAGGGTCCAAATAAGCATTTTTCAAATGTCTTTTTAGTGATAGACTACAAGTAGAATTCCTTGCCTTCTTACGAGTTCCTTTTCATTGTATATTTCAGTGCTGTGCTAAATCTCCTGGTACCTGCTTTTATGTTAGCTGAGTGATTCGTTTAATCACTGCAGCTGAATTTTCTTTCAAGACATCCTTCTCTGACATTGCTCCAAGATAAAATGTGTCATAGAGGCTGACACATACTATAGCAAATCTCTCAAAAATTATTCAAACATCAGCTGCCCAGAACTTCTCAAGCACTTAAAATGCACTCACCAGTTCCTCCAACTGCCTATAGCAATTCACTCCTTCCTTCCCTTTTCCTATAAGCAATATGGCCCACTTCCAGATATATTACCCAAGCATTTCTCAGTGGCTGGAGATATATTGCAATTTTTTGTTTAGAAGAGTGACTGCAACATTAACATATCAGACTTCATTATATCACCTGCTCCAAGAAATGAGACAGGGATATCCATTCACAAGGAGCCCATTGCTGGGAAGACTTACACACTCATTTACCTTTGCATACTGTAAGCCATCCCATTGACTTTTCTAGTGCTCCCATGCATCAAAACAAGCACATGTTTAAAATCTTACAGGGTCAGGGTTTAAAAGATAAGTTTAGGCAGATTGAGAATACTATGACATCCATCTGTAATGGGTATGGCAGAACAGATGTATGTCCACTCTTCAGGTGCCCAGTTCTTGATTCAGTGTCATAAAACATGCATGTCTGTAAACTGTAAGTCTAAGCCAAAGGAAAAAAATAGTGAGAATTATCCTAGCTTCATTGAATGCGGTATGTAGGCTTGATATAGGAGTTGCTTTGCTCAGAAAAATACAAATTTTTATGACTGTGTGGAACAGACAATCATATATTATATATATTAACATATAAGTAACAATATTAAAATTATTGATACCTTTCCGTGTGCAGAAAGGTAACACAGATAAATGATTGAAAGCAATTAAAAAGAAGTTTGCATATTTCTTGCTTCTAAGAAATACCCATTTCTCTGTGTCATTTCAAAACTGTTGTGAATCAGTTGTTGCTCTCTTTCAATTAGGTCATTTTAATTTCAAACACTTTTAACATCCCTCCCATTGTGGGAATTCGGCACCTCTGGAAAAAGTAAAATAGAATAGTGTCTGAAGCTTTTTGCTTTAATCTTTGATTTTGAGTGTTTTGCCACATGCACACACACACAAATATGAAGCTGTTTGGCTGCTTGCGTATTTTTGTATTAAAACATACAAAAGCTCTCACTTAACTGTCACATAAATCCAATATTTGACACTTAAGTGCTATGATAAATCACCTTGCCATTTCAGAGCTATTCACACACTTTCGGATCAAAATGCAGAAGAAATTGATTCTGTAGGAGATCTGCTATTTCCACAGTTCAGAGAGACCATGACTGCAGGAAGAAGGAAAAGAGTTGAATAAAAAACCAGGAATCTGAAACTGAGGGCTAGCAGAATGAGAGGAGCATGAACCAAATTCTGGGGCTGAATTTATGGCAATATGAGCTCCTTGCAACACAGTTATCCCTGTGCCCTTTTCTGGGGGCCCCAGTGGAAGAATGCACACATTTCACTATTTTGCTTTGCAAATAAAGGTATGTGCTAGCTATCAAATAAGAACTAGATCTAGAAGGTCCTTAAAAAGTAGCTGCAATAGAGGAAAATAGATTATAATTAGGAAGAGATCTAGACCATTCTGCTTTCTCCAGCCTATTTTTGCAGATGTTTCCTAATTAAAAAAAGAACATGAGCTTCAAATGCTTTGATGGGAATTCCTTATCTATCAGGGCTTGGATCCCAGATTAGACAAATCTCTGGGCCAGATGCCCAGCTGCTACAAATCCATAGTATTACCCTGATTTAAACCAGCTGATAAGATGGCCAACTCTTTTGAATTCACAGCTCAATTCCTTTTACCGAGATTTTTTTTCTTTCTTTCTTTCTTAAGAAAGGCTTTTTGAAAAACAAGCTGTGTGTAAATATTAGGGTGATTTAAAAGCGCAAAATAATGTTATAAACCACCAGCCAGATGCAAAATCTCAACTCTGCTATGCATTTCATAAGTTTATACTCAGGATAATGGTGTTGGGTTACTCTCATATATGGAGATTTTTATGTTTTCACAAGTCAGAGATGGAAAATATTATTTGGTCATGTAACCCTGTCAGCCAAAATGCTTTCTAGTTCTCCATCAGTCTATCTTTCAACATCTGAAACAACAGGCTTCCCTTTTTGTCTTTTACTTTAGAGCCCCACCGTAGTTTTGTGGATGACATATTATATTTCTACTTCAGTCATCAGAATGGCTTTAGGACTTAATTTTGAAGTTGATGCTTGACACTTTGACACCGTTTAGGAAATTACAGCAGAGCAATCAAAGACAACTTATGAAGCAGTTCTATCCAAGTGGAGGTAGTACCCCTTGTACTGGTAAAACTATTAATTTTGAATATCTGCCAAGAAACTAAAGAAGATAAAGGGATTGCCCCACCTATCTAGAAGTGCATGGGCAGGTAACAGAAATCAATGTGTAACCAGAAGCTTTAGGTTTAGACTAAAAGCAAAAAAAAACAGAGCTACGTTGCTTCAGGTCTAAAACTGAGTCAAGATTTTCTAGAGAGAAGATAGCAAACACGATCAAGAATTTGTCCAGGAGGGCTGTGGTACTAGTTCTGCCCTTTACCTACTGACTTTATAAGGTGGTGCTGCTGTAACAAAGGTGCCAGGAAGTGGGTTTCCATTTAAAGGAGAAGTCACCAAAGCACACAGGAAAACTGCTTAGCCACTTCTTCGAATCAAAAGGAATTGACATATCTGAGATTCAGCAGCTGGAAGTGCAGCACAACAGGGAGACAGGTTCAACATCTGGGAAGTCTGGCTCATGGAAAATACATGTACACTATGGGATATGGGAACTCTTCTGACTCTAGATCTGTGTACTTCCCTGCTTCACACCATTAAAAGAGGCAGACTTCCCCTATTCCTTGCAGGAACATAGCCCTGCCAGTTGGACTGAAAGAAGAGTCTGAATTTTCTCAACGTTGCCAACCTACGTTGTACCCCGGGGCACATTACAGAGTGCCCAAATATTGCAAGCAGAGACAGAATTCAGTTCACTTTTTCAAAAGCTCGCCAATGCAACATTTTAGAGCTATTTTAAAGCTCTCATTTCCCTAAAACAACTAACCTCTAGAACTGAAACTGTGGGCAGCAATTTCGTGGCAACTGAAAGGGAAACTTTCCCCATGCACACAAGTGTGATGAGAAATACCACACTGAGGGTGCACTGAGGCAAAGCGTGGTGGCTCATCCTGAGCAGTAGCAAGTCAGGCATCGGATCAGCCATATGATTCCACTGAGAGAGAGTTTCCAGGGGATTGTCTCTTACTAGAACTTTTTGTGTGTGTCACTATGGATGATAAAGTGAAAATACAAGCTCAGAAATACATTCGCATATCTGTGTCTCTTAAAGACATAACTTGAAGTGCTGCCAAAGGCAGCATTAAGTTTAATGTCCCACCTGGAAAACAGAGAAGAATCTAGCACAATTACAATGAAGGCAGCACTAAACAGCTGTTAATACCCCCTCAGCCTCTCACAGATTCAAGTGAAGTGGTACTACATAGACTCTGTCTATTGCTCTACACCCCCATGAAATTAAAGTCAAAGATAAAATTCACAGTGATATCAGGGGGAAAAAAAAGATTAAGCAACAGTGGAGACCTATAAACTTGAAAGTAACATGCCCAAAACTTATTTGAGCAAACTCTGCAGGAATTTAAGTTCAAGAGCATTTTCAATTGGTGTCAGGGATCCATTTCTTCCAGATGATGTTCAGAAATGCAATTTCAGGTAGCAAACACCACAGAGATCTTTTTCGGAGCAGCAGAGAAACAAAGAAATAAAGTGCCTGCTTGACCACTATTTCATCTGAATTCAAATTTACAGGTTCCTTACATCATTTGATTAAGACTGGATGAGAGATAGCTGAAAATCTCTTTGGTTTGCTGATAAACCATTTGGAAAAGCTGAAAGTACAAACTGGCTATTCAGGATGTTTTTCAGAACAGTAACCATCTATGAGGTTTTATAAAGCTGATTTCCCCCCAAAAAATCATCCTTGATTTTATATCATTTGCAGAATGCTTGAAGTTATGTCACTGAACATAATGACTCAAAAGCTGTGTTTATAATGGTAATTTTTATTTGACATAGCTGTGAAAATGCGTTCACGCCAATAACCCCACCTAACAGCATCTGCAAGTAACAAACTGAAACAGAAGAGTTAACTGAGCTCTCATGAGGTCAACATCAGCATTTAGTGCATTACAGCCAATTGACCTGAGCAGTGATAGCACTGCTGTTCGTGGAACAAAGGTTTGAAGGTATTTTGAAGGATATTTTGAAAATTTCCTTTTACATTGTGCTTATATCCTTTTACATCTGATGTTTTGTGTGAAAACAGAAAAAGACAATAAGGATAAAGGATATGTGAATTTCTATTATCATATGAAAAGCCTCAGTTTTGCCAAATCTTTAGCCTGTTTGTAGACTTAAATCTTGCTGGAGATTGTAAATTTTTTTGCTATGACCTTAGTTTTTTTCTCTCTTTTTTGTCTTTTTTAGGTTTCTAGTTTTGGAAAAGAGAAGCAAATGCCGAGATTCTCATGAAATACCCAACTGTGAATTTACAGCATAGTTTTGCGGACTAAAAAGATCAAATTAAGATCAGATGTGGAAATCAGCAACTCCAGGGAAGTGAATGCTGATGCAGCCTCCTACACCTGGTTTGAATTTTGTTGCAGTCTGCTAATTCAGATGCTCTTGAAAAAGACTAAGATTTGCCTGAGAGACTACATTTTTTTAAACTTTGCATTATTACAAAGCTAGTAAGAAGCAGTACCTGAGGGAGCATACTAAAATTCATTGTATGACAAAAACAGAGGGAGAGGGCTGAGGCAATATTAACAGTGATTTTAAATAATTAAGGTATTCAGATAAACATTTATGTATGTTATTGTTATTAATATTATCAATAACATTATCATTATTATTTGTTTCAGTAGCACGTGTAAGCTCTAGTTCTGGACCACCTCTGATAAATGTAATACAAGCAGAATGAAAAAAAAAAAAAAAGTTTCATCTCCCAGAGCTGACTGGGCTCCTGTTAAGAAAAATCTTTAAAAATCCTTCTCAATGTCTTTGAAAAGAAAAAAAAAAGGAAGTAATCTGTGTGGCTTAGTTCAATAACCTACTAACCTATTCCATGTCTATTTTCCTGCTTTCGTGACTTTGTAATGGTTTGTATGAATTTCCCAAATTGCACCTTATTATACCTGCTGTTAACAACAATTTCCTGTAGTTACGTGTTTTATTTGCCAAGCTTTTTTAATACTGCTAAATGTTGAGCCTATGAAAACAGATTTGAACAAAGCTCAATAAAAATGCTCTAAAAGTGCTGATGAATTTGAATACCTGCTGATCAGCAGAAAACGTGTTTATTTGTTATGTCATTATTGATCCTGACTCTGTACAGTCTCCACAGTCTGATTAGTTTTAACCATTTGAAATTAAAGGGAAATATTTAGCTCACAAGAAAAGATTTCCCCTTGAATACCGAAATAGGAACAATGTTGCATTTTGCCAGAATATGCTATTCAAATTGGGAATGTAAGGTGAAATGACACGGTGGCATTTGTTTCAAATGAGCAAACAACAAATCCAATTCTATTCTCTTTTTAACAAAACAAACTGCCCACCTCACAGTAGAGATCATTCCAGTATAAGTGCTTTGTGTGCTTTGATTCTGCTTCCCATTTGTGAACTTAAGCAGGCAACCAGAAACATTGACGAACCTACAGCTGGATAAAACTGTCGTAAGGGTATTGCAAACCGGTGATGAAATTTGCTGCTTAGTTGGCAGGGTGGTAATAATTGTCCACTAAGTTCTGCCTTGTGAATGGGAATTACTTTTTAAAAATACTTTTAATCACAGCTTCAAAGTTATCATGGAGTCAGGTAGAAGATAAACACAGCACAGTTTAAGAGAATAGTTAGGAAGTAACATGTCATTTATTACTAGAAGCAGGTGTGGTATCTCTTGAAAGCTCAGGGTTTTTTTTCTGGGTGCTAGGCGTCAGTATGCTGACATGTCTAGTTTATAGCGATGAAAGTGCTTCTTCATCTCAGTTCACCAACTTTCAGGCTGTTATGGAATCCTGCCAAAGTTTAGTGCACACTGACAGATTCAATCTATCTCAGAACTAACCTCATTTTAGCCTTATTGCTGTCTGCACCACTAGATTGATGAAATGAAAAAGAGGAAGTCTTCTATAGACTTGCAAACAGAGGAAGATGTCATTTATCACCTCTGCTGCTGATTTTTCCACCCTATTCTTACATAACTGCGTAAAAAATTTTCAAGTGCTCTGCACAGCTCTTTTAAAAAAAGTTACCGCTGCAGCCAAAAGTTTCCGCCATTTACCTAAACTTAGACTGGACAAAATAATTTAAAAAAAGATCATAATTCTTTTCCCAACATTTATAGGAAAGAGCAAATATTGCAACATTACTAGGGAAAACTTGGGAGAGAAATGTAACTTGAGAGTCCCTCCCCACCTCTGTGACTAAGAGGTCACAAACTGCTGATGCTACATCCCCATGGCAAACTACACCCCCATAGCAAACTACATCCCTTACCAACTTGTGTGCAACACCATGTCTAGGATGAGGTTCAGAAAACAAAAAGGTTTCTGCTACAACCACTCTTCAGGTATTCCTGCCCACCTGTCTTGCACTACAGGCTATATTCTCCCTTTTGGTTGTAACATCAAGAGGCAAAAAAGGACATCTCATGATGCATAGCCATAATGTAAATCTGATTTTGCTTTGAGATTTTCAAATACTTGAGGGAAAAAAGGGAAAGTTAGGAAAAAAGCACAGAACTCAACCAATCAGTCCACTCATCTCCCACAACATATATAAACAAGTCTTATTGTCAGACAAACAATTTCTAATTATATAAAAAAGATGTCCATCCACTGAAGAAAAACAGAAACACCAAGTTTGACTCTTACTTATTGACAGACATCTATTCAGCCTAATATTACTGTAACTCATCTCAGCATTGGGTGTGCTGAGGTAACAGATGCACAATAAATAACCTTGTAAATACTACAAGAAAAAAACACAGAAGTACTCATGTTATTCAAAATTGTGGGGTGTGATTTTCATGAACAAGACCCGATTTACTGTAGATTGTAGTCAACAAAGGAATGGGTCATGTGAAGAAGCAATAATAATAGTTTCAAATTTACTTGATTTTCACTTTAAGCTTCATGCTTTTTTCTTTAATAGCTGAACTGCCAAAAGGAAAAAAAATTAAATTAGGGCTAAATAATGACATCTTTAGATTCACTGAAATCAATGAGACTGATCAAGACACTTTTGATAAGTGTAAGATTACTCTAAGATGACCCTTAAATATTTCTTTTCTTTTTTATTCTTACATTACATTGATGAACATATGTCAGTTAAGTTTACTAAAATGCAACAATCACATAATCATGGGGAAAAGCTATGTAAGTAAATTAACCTATTCAAGCAAACTGCAAGACAAAGTATAATTTTCATAAAGCTTACTAGACCAACATTTTATCAGAACTACTATTGCTCCACCCTTCAAATGACTTGGCTATAAAGCATAAAGAAAAAAATGTGCTCCAAACTTTCTGGACAATGAAATAATTTCAAATCATCATTTACCGAATACACAAGAATATTTTCCATAATGACATTTTTTTTACAGCTTTGAGATGTTTTAGGCAATAATTTTTCACTGAGCTACTTTCCCTGTAACTGTGAGCTTCAGGTAGACCTACCACAACCAACAGCATGGAAGGAGTAGAACACGAAAAGAACTATATGAGAAGTGCATAAAGACAAATCTATATTAAAAAAATTATGAGAAAGTGGTAGGGAACTGGGAAAGCCACCTAAAGAGAAAAATACTGGTCTGTGTTCAGATGTCTGGGTGCTAAGGTTGGCAGGTGGTGCAACTGATAGACAGAACAGCCAGGATTTTGGGAAGGGATATCAATATTATACTTTGCCTGTTAACTGAGGGTACTAGAACAGCTGATAGGGACATCTGTACTAGTTATGTACTATGGCTGAACTGCTGGGCATGTGGAGGGCTTTGTTTTCTGTACGGAGATCAACAGATACAAAGATGCCTGGACCTATATGTCAGCAGATGAGAAAAAGAGAAGGAGGGAGTGAGGATAGGCCTTTCGCCTTCTTGACTGAGCTCTATGACAGAAAGCAGTAAGATGACAAGCAGAGTTCACTTGATTGCCTGTTTGGCAAGCACCCCAGTGTCCCTGTCTTACAAAGTCATGCATAAACTGGACTACAAAGAAAAAGAGTAATGAAGCCAGCCTTCATTGTCATCCATTAACATGTTTTGGATCAGCACTTAAACTCTTCAATCACTATCAAGCTTCATACATGAATTACATCATTTTGCGAGAGTAGAATTACATATTCTGGTGCTGAGGATTGACAATAGTTTTTTACACTGTATTCTATGTTTAATTTCCCAGCCTAATTCATGGCAGAGTAAAGGTTGAGCACTCAGGCCCAGAAAACACTGGGACATATGTGGAAGTTGTGCTTTGACTCTAGCTGCCTGTGTTTTTAGCTTCAAATATGGGTTCTGTGGGTTTTGGTCAAAGTTATGCATTTTAGAACTCCATGTGACCTGGAATTTTTACCAGAACCATATGCACCATGAACCAAAACATTATAGATTCTCAACACTCTGAAGCAGGATAAATCATGGACTTGATGGTCTTAAAGGTCTTTTCCAACCTAAATGATTCTATGAGTCAAGATCCGTGTATTTATCCATTACAAAGAGCTCCTTTGCTCTGCCAAAGCAAAGAGCATAAAACATTCACAGGGACTTGCAGAAAGGGACAGACATCATGATCTTCAGCCCAGCAGGCATTTAAATGGACATGGTAGAAGGAGACCAAGACTATCAGATATGAACCACAACCCCCCCAAAGAAAAAATCAGGAGTCCAAAAAATAACAAAATTTATTTTTTATCTTATTGAGAGTTAGGCCCCTACTTAGGAGCTATGTTTTTTAATATCTATAAGGATGTAGGCCTGACTGATCACTGAAAGAAAGAGGAAGTGAGGCAGATCAGAAGTAGAAGGGGGTTTCCCCAGACAGAGTTGAGTTCCAGAAAATAAAATATTACAAAAGTGGCCACAGCCCAAGCTAAAAATCCCTGAGACTTGCAAAAAAATGGTAGGAGCTGGAGTTGCTGAGAAGCAGGATGCAAGCACCCAGACAGATAAAGCCCTAGGTAACTAATACAAACAATATTGTCTCACCAGCCTAGGTTTCAGGTAGCAAATCTACAGCCCAAAAAATCCTTTTCTGTGCCTTCTGCACAATTTCCTAATTTCCCTGAATACTCAGATTTGTCAGAAGTCTTTGCAGCCTCAAGTTCACAGTTCCAGATTCAGGTCACTCATGTAACCCAACATTTCCTCCAAAAGAAGTGGGTTAGGCCAGAATGATTTATAAATTTAGAGAAGGAAGTGTATACCTGTTTGCACAAGTTGCTGGGCAAAATCCATAAGAAAAACCCAGAATTTAGAAACAAACTTCTTTGCCTTTCACAAAGGTATCCTCACCTGACTCTCTTATTTTTCTTGCACTCAAAACATTAATGTGTTGTGCCTACAGAAAACCAGCTCTGAATTTCATAGCTGTAGCACTGTCATAAAACACATTGCTTGTTCCCTACCCTTTTTGGGAGGGACTGGGCATGGCTGTAAGAAGAAACACAATACACGCACACAGCAGGTAAATAGAGCAATTGCCAGAGTGTCAGTCCCATAGTCACACAATTAGTCTTCAGGATATGTCTCATTTGTTGCACATGTAAATTATGGGATGGTTTTAGCTGACCAAAACCTTATCTACTGTTCTTATTGAAGTAGCTTTTGTGTTCACTTGAGGAAATGTGGATTGACCATGAGTTTTAGGAAGTTTATAATTAATAACTAGTAAGGACAATTTTGGATTTGGTTTGCACTAGTTTTGCCTTTGCTGTTGGAATTTCAGTACAAACGTTCTGCTAAATACTTCCTGTGGGCTTGGACTTTCTAAATTTTGTTCTTTCCTTCTGCTCCCACACGCTCTTTTTCTGATGGCATTGTAAAGACAGAGCACTCTCTGAAGGCTGTGATATGCCTTGATTAACTATTTGTTCCAGGGAAAGAAAAGCAGTTTTGGTTAGCCTTACACTGCAGATAAGTAGAGAGAATAGTAAGAGATTCAACAGCTTTTTCAAACAACTAGCTGCAGCTAAACATCTTTGGTGGCATCCATGAATCTTCTGTTCCCTCTGCATCGGTCCATCTTATTTAAGCTGTTCAGTTTCTGTTCTTATGTGCCCTGCCTGCCCCATTTCCTCAACAGTCCTAGTCTTATTCGGAGCCAGAGTTGAACAAACATATGTTTTCATGGTGCTCTTCTATCCACTCCCCACAGCTCAATTGTACATGACCATGGTCCTAAGGTGCATGAAAGCCCTGACCTTAGCACACCTTTTGCAGACTTCAGTGCTTCTCGAGAAAGAAGATTTATTTATTAAACTGCTGAGTCTTGTAAATAAAGAAACCTGTAGCAAAAGATAATGTCTCTTACAGTTAGCTTTTGCAATTCTGCTGTAGCACTGGAATTCTTTTCCCTGTTTACAGCTTCATTTACAAATTGTCTCATAGTGCTCCCTCATTCTGAACCATCCTTGATGCTCTTTTGTGTTAAAGACTGTACAGGACAGGCAAGAACGTATTTCTGTTCTCATGGGTTCTTCTGAGTTTCTTTCCTTCATTTTTCACACTTCACATCTGCTTTGATATAATTCCACCTATATTTCTCTGCCCTTCATCCTCATCATTAGCCACGCTGCTTCCAATATGCTGAACTCTCCAACCTACCCTGCAAGGTGAAACCAGGCAACAGAGGCTTCACTATCCATTCTAATTCTACCTAGAGCTTCCATTTTCTTGCTGCAGGATGACAACATCATATGGAAAGTAGACAGGTAGAAGCTATCCCATCTCTAAAATGGATTCTTTCTATAGTCTCTGAGGCCATTTATTAATTGATAATGCCAACAAGAACCACATTGGGAGTCCTTCTAGAAAGTTACCCATGGTAAGACATAATGTGATTTCTACAAATCACATATAAATTAATATTTCTGATATATGACTGTTTCTGCAGATGGTACAAGACAGATTTTCTTCAAGACTGCGTAAGTGATCATTGGCTCTAAGGTGAGGCTAGAGAGGAGAGCAGGAGAAAGTAAGCAGGTAATTCCCAGATCTGAAGGGTTCCCAGCATGCATAGCCAGCTGCATAGATATTATATGCACCCAGGTGTACACCCAGTCTTTTGGGACCCAGATCATGCTGTCTACTGCCAGAAAAAACAGCATCAGGAACACCTACCTGAAAACGCTAATGATGGGACCAGAAGCAACAACAGCACAGAAGGGACAGAGCCCAGTGACATGACCCCTCTTCTGCCACATCACTTAGACTGTGCATAATGTCCCAGGTAGTGTTAATGAATGTGCAAAGAAGGAGAGCGAGCAGGAAGCCTGTGCGCAGACCACCCCTGCATCCCTTTTCCAGGTAACACAGAACACTGTCACATCAGTGTCCTTAGTGGCCTGAAGCAGGGTGAAGACATGTTCCCAATACGCTTTGCCTCTCTTCTCTGAGTCACCTCAAGAAAGACCTGTGGGTGATTTGGGGAGAAAAGGAACACACCCTGTCCCATTTTGAGGAGAAAAAAAAAAATGTGTGTAACAGAGGAGCAGAAGGAACTGTCTCTGAAAAACCTGAAACAGTTCTCTGAAGTAGGGAAAAAAGGCTGGAATGGGACTGAGGCAAAGACTGGATGACAGCTCGACTTAAATCTCCACCAACTTTCTAGACCAGCCTCTAAGCCTCTTTAGCCAATAGGCATCACTCTCAAAGCACTGCTTGTACGATGTGTAGCTATAGCCATATATGTGGTTCCAAACACAGCAGAAACATAGGAATTGCCATAGAAGATCAGAGAGTGCACTTACTTCAGGGACTTGCCGGTGGTCAGATCCTTCAGAGGACAGAAAACGGATCCTGCAAAAGTTTGTATACAATATACTGATGTGAAAAAAAACCCAGAGAGTCTCCTATCAGATGTCTGCCTCCTATGCTGGGGAGCTCCTAATTTTTCCTAGGTAGTTAGGGACAGAACCATAGGATCATAGAATCATTTAGGTTGGAAAAGACCAAGTCCAAACATTAACCTAACGCCACTAAACCATGTTCCTAAGCACCATGTCTACACATCTTTTAAGTATGTACAGGGATGGAGACTCAACCACTTCCCTGAGCAGCCTGCTCCAGTGCTTGACAACCCTTTCAGTAAAGAAATTTTTCCTAATAACCAATTGAAACCTCCCCTGGAGCAACTTGAGGCGATTTCCTCTCGTCTTATTGCCAGTTACCTAGGAGAAGAGACCAACACCCACCTCACTACAACCTCCTGTCAGGCATTTGTAGAGGGCAATAAGGTCTCCCCTCAGCTGCTTTTCATAAGACTTGTGCTCCAGACTCCCCACCAATTTTGTTGCTCTCCTCTGAACATGTTCCAGCAACACAACATCATTCCTGTAGTGAGGGGCTCAAAACTGAACACAGGATTCAAGGTGCGGCCTCACCAGTGTGCAGTACAGGGGCACGATCACTTCCCTACTCCTGCTGGCCACGCTATTCCTGATACAAGCCAGGATGCTGCTGGCCTTCTTGGCCACCTGGGCACACTGCTGGCTTATATTCAGATGGCTGTCGACCAGTACCCCCAGGTCCCTCTCTGCCAGGCAGCTTTCCAGTCACTCTTCCCCGAGCCTGTAGTGTTGCATGGGGTTGTTGTGACCCAAGTGCAGGACCCGGCACTTGGCCTTGTTGAACCTCATACAGTTGGCCT
>NW_009259587.1:145326-179457 GCF_000687185.1 Egretta garzetta
GTCTGTTCACCACAACTCTCTGGGCTCAGCCATCCAGCCAGTTTTTTACCCAGCAAAGAGCACACCTGTCCAAGCCATGAGCCACCAGCTTCTCTAGGAGAATGCTGTGGGAGACAAAGGCTTTGCTGAAGTTCAGGTAGACAACATCCATAGACTTTCCCTAATCCACCACACAGAAGGAAATCAGGTTGGTCAGGCAGGACCTGCCTTTCATGAACCCATTCCAGCTGGGCCTGATCCCCTGGTTGTCCTGCACATGCCTGGTGAGTACACTCAGGATGAACCACTCCATAACCTTCCCTGGTACCTAGGTCAGACTGACAGGCCTGGATCCTCCCTCCCGCCCTTCTTGTAGATGAGCATCACATTAACAAGCCTCCAGTCATCTGGGACCTCCCCTGTTAACCAGGACTGCTGATAAATGATGGAGAGAATCATGAGTTTAAATATCCTTCCAAAATATTATCACCACAAATATGGATATTCTACTCTCCCATGTATATATTCAGTTTCCCTATGTCACTAAGGATCAGAAATTACATTTATTATAGCCTTTCAGTGTGGTTCCTAATTCTTCTGCACAATTTTCTGCAGTTTTGTGTTTGCTTGGAGTTTAATATCATCTGCAAATTTAATATATCTTCTCCTTATCTTGTCCTTTGGGAAGCTGTTAAAATAAAAAATGGAAGATTTATTACTGTCTCTTGCATTTTTGGCCCTTGAAAGCAATAGCTCTGCAATATGATAATGGTTTTGACCAATATGAAGCAGCACCTACATACATGTTTCCCCTAGGAGTATGACTTTCAGTGATGGTATTTTGTGCAAGTATAACATTCAAGATTTTGTAGAGTATTTGCAGAGCTTCAAAATAATAAAATTACATGACACACTCTGAACTGCTTATTAGACAGAGTAAGAGACAGAATGTTAGCCAAAGAAAAGAAAACAGATCAGAAAACTCTGTCTGGTTAATAAGTTAAGAATTATGTGGAAAAATAATACGACCCAGGATAATACAAAGACTAATAGAAAAGCAGGGTGTTCTCAATGCAGTTTTTTCTCTCTCCTCCCCTTGGGAAGGTTGCAAAGTTTCTCTTTTCTTAGCCTCCTTATTAATACCTCTCATTCAATTTCTGATTTTTGAAAGTAACACCTCCTAGCCTAGACATCTGAAGACCCTAAATCCAGCGTCAATATGCCCATGTCTTGTAAGCATAGCTGTCTTCCCCAGACCTCCAGTTGTACACACACTCCAGAGTTACAGGGATACTTAATATCAAATTAGTAAGTGGATTTTGTCTTGCATCAGGAAAAGTGCCTCTCAATATTTTCCTGCATACCATTTGACTGCTCTAAGGTATTGTCTGGGTGAGGTCAGAGTACTGCAAAGCATCCAGAATCTTTCCTCTCCCCTCCTCTGGCTTATCACTAGTAAAGAGAACCTTCTCCTAGTGTCACCACCAGTCATTTAAATTTTGCTTCTATTCATTCTCTCCTCCGGTTTTCAGAGTCCTGCTTAGACGATCTCTTACAACCTCATGCTTCTCTCTTGGGGTTCCTCTCCTTGCAGTCAAAGTACTGCTTTGTCATTCAGTTATCTCTCTGGAGAACTCAGACTTGAAAAAATTTAGTAGCAAAAAAAAAAAGTCAATTCGCTCAGCTGATCTTGCATCCAAATAAATCAAGGGTTAAAGCCACTTTGCTGTCAGTGCTGTGTTACTTTCTCTGAGAATTGCGTTGTAAGGTAAGGCAAGAGAGAAGGCAGAAAATCTCTTGCATATATTGACAATTGAGAAATTACAACACCAAGAGTATTTCATGTTATGTATGTATGTTTACACATTTCTTCAGTTGTGACAATATTCAAAATTCATTAATGTTATCTATAAAACACTGGACAGCACCAAGTATTATGTAGGAAAATGTTCACTGGAGTCTTATTTGAAAAACAGTACTATCCACCAGGAGGGGATATCAGTATGAAAATACAAAGGTTACAAGTAAAATAAATATGTACAGATATGTTTTCCATTCACAATGAGACCCCTTCATATTACATTAGCCATGTGTAAGAGTTTTAGTGCACGTGTTACCCAACAGATTCTTCAACACTGCATGAGAATATTATACACTGTAGTATAAATGGAATTTGGACATTTTATTTTATTCATTAGAGGCCAGGATCCCATGAAAAGCTAATTGCTAGAAGCAATAAATCTTCTGTCTAAAAGAGGAGACAGATTTTCCTCAACTCAGATCAATAGTCTTCCATTGATTTCAATAGGAGCCAACCAAAAACATTTAGTGCAGCAGATTATCTTCTTGATCAGCCCTAACACATGCTTCTGCCTAGTCTTGGCTTTCATTAAATTAATGACAAGAACTCAGCTGGGAGGAAATGCAAAGCCTCAGACTGATGGTCACAGCAGGAACTTATGAAAACAATATGGTCCTTATCTGAAAGCAGTAGGCTATTGGTTTGTAAATCGGTCTCTCACCAGGTGATATTCTCTCCTCTTAGATATTGCCTTCTGTGTCTTGTGCTCTTTGCATTAAAGTTCCCAGGCACACGTCCACATGATCCTCCTTTTGGTATATTTTAAAAGGCCAATTAACAGCTTTTTTCCCGCAGTGCCTTATTTTTTTCTGCAGAATCCCCACCCCCTGCCAAAAATATTAATACTTTATACTTAATCATGTTTGTATTATCAGATAGGTCAACCTGTTGCCTTGGTGATGGAGAATCTGGGTTTTGCCATAAATGTTACTCCGTTCTCCAGGGAAGGAGGTAAATGCATGGTGTAAATAGCCTCCTAATTCCTCCTTTCATTGAAATTTACATCTTTAAAATAGAAGTCATTAGAAGTGAAGTTCAAAGTATTCTGAAGATATCTACTTTTACCAATCTGTCCACATATAGAACACATTATTAGGATGTGAAGAAAACCAGTATTAACTCAAACTAATTCTGTCAATGGATATCTACTTCTTCATATGAGATTTCACAGTTTCAGTAAGTGAGACCCACTGCTGAGCAATCAGGTTTGACTCCAATCCCCTGGTCATCCTCTTCCTCTTACCCGAAAGATAACAAATCTACAAAGCCAGAAGTACAGGCAGAGTTATTTTTAGCACAGTCACATGACTGGAATTTGGAGAAAAAATAGCAGTTATCGAACATCCTTACTGTGAATGCATCATGGGAGAGAAGCGTATAACAGTTCTCTTTCTGTGGCACAGTTGAGAAAATGCAGGAACCAAATTTAATACATGGCATGACCAAGCTTGAAAGCGATTTGCTGTAAAACTCCTGAAATTCCATTACATTTCTTTTTTTAAAACGACAACAGTAATAAATAAGAAAGCATGCAAAAAAGGAAAAAATACGTCTACTTTTAAATTCAACTATCAAATTTTCATTTGGCACTCGATTATTTTAACACAATCTTTTAGATCACAGAGGACTGAAAACAGAGAAACACTAGGCTGTCAGTATCTCAGGAAACAGATAAAAATTACAGTAGACTGATCACTGTAATGTAAGTGATAAGAGGAGACAACCCCACACTCCCTTGCTTTGTAGACAGAGTGAGGTTAACACATATCAGACTCTATAAATCAAAACTACAGGGGCTTGTCCCATGCTATTTTATGCTATACTTTTTCTTCATCACACAAAACATTAAAAGCATAACTATTAGTTTTATAAATCCTAACACAGATTTCAATTCTTAAATAAGGTTGTGGAAAGGTTTTTTTCCAAATCGTGAACTCTTCAACCCTGCAAAAATCAACGATGCATAAGAGTCAAATAAAATCAGTGCTGGAAACTAGCTTGCATTTTTGTCCTAGGTAGGCTACAGATTTATACTGCAACGGTTATAAGCCAATTGGTTACATGAGGAAAAGGGAGGAACCAACACGGACAAATGTAGGAAAGAATCAATTGTTCTGTCCAGTCTGGCTCTGTGCCTACTGAGTTTTCAGATGCACAAATTCTTACTGCTTCTTAAAGAATCAAAATCTCTAAAAATCCTCTTTTTCTCTTTTCTCTACTCCCTTGGTTGTTCTAAGCAGGGAAAAAAATGGAAGTAATTCAAACTGGCAGCTGCAGGCAAATTTGGTGGTAAAAATAGGAACTAAGAGCTTGGAGCTATTTCACAAGATCGTTTCTCTAGCAGTGAGGTTTCTGTTTAGACAGAGAAAACCAGACCTTTTAATTCTCTAGATGAGTTCTGGAAGTAATAATTCTAACAACTGAGGTTGTTCATAAAGGCTATGCATTGTCCAGCACTATTACAAAATCTTTTTGTCTTGCAACACCCCATACTTGGAAAACTTACAAATTAATCCATTGGCTCCCAGTCCAAAGGCTGGCCTTCTGGTTTTCTCCTGCCCAGGAGGAGGAATTGCAACAGATGAGAACTCAGTAGTGGAGCCAGTTGAAACGTTCCAAAAATTCAACACATTAGTGAAAAGAAGTTATGTTTTGTGAATATTTTTTGATCCTCTCTGCTGAGCAGAAGGGGCAGGACACTGGGGATAATTCCATGGCACTCATCTAACTCTGCAAAACCACCAAGACCCAGAAGACATTCACCGAAATGGGTCTTTTGTACATGCCGAACTAAGCAACAGACTCAGGCAGCAGAAGTATGAATGCATTCCTGGGCATGCACCAAAGAGCCCCAAGGACAGGGTAACTGCAAAGGAGAAGCAGAAGGCTGCATACAGGCACAGACATCTATACTCTGGCATTACACGTACGGCGGTTTGTAAACAGCTGGATGGTTTCATTCTGCATGATACTGACGCAGCTGCGCGTGGAAATAGGGAGCCCCAGTCCCCCACTGTCCCCTCCTTACTTGGGGACAAGGCTGAACAATGGGGCTCTCTGCCAGCTCCCTGATGACTGCCCTTGGGGCAGAGTCATCAGCAGAAGAAAAGGAGATCTATTTAGAGAGCAAGTTGAGGGATGAGTTGACCCTTGCTTTTCCCTACCGTGGGACAGCCATACAGCACCTGGGTGGCTGCGCTTCCTGCAGGAGGTGAAGGCTGGCCACTTGTCCTGTCGCTTAGGAGAGCACAGCCCCTGCTCGGCTCTCCCTGAGCTCCAGGTCCAGCCTAGCTTGTCTGCCATAGGTGCTTAAGGTAGAGAGGGAGTATTTAGGTACCTCCGCTGAAATCTTCAGTGAACGCATCGAGAAGCAGAACACCGTGATGCCTAAAACTGCAAGGGACTGCATTTATGTTGCTGTGCAACTGTTCCCTCTTTTGGGACAATGCCCAAGGGAAACAATCTCACCTTTAAATGATTACATGCCTATTGCATTTGATTGTAATAAAGGTATTGTTATGCTGGTAGAACTGTTGTTAGGGAAGCCCAATAGCATGCAGGACAAAATTTGTTTTCAGTTCTGAGGGATAAAAAGCTAAAGCCAATTATGTATCATCTGCCACAAAATGGATAAAGAAAATGGATCTCAGCAGGCAGAGCAGGTGAAGGCAGGATAGATGGGCATTATCAATCCAGAGATCTGAGGAACTGTGAGTACTGTCTGTTGATAAAAAATAAGTCTGAAGCTGGAAAAACGGCATGTATAACTAATGGAATTCATTCAGCCACAGTGTTTGGGGATTCACTATAGAAAAAGCGTTTAATTAATTATGCTTTAATCCTTGACTTATTTTATGTCAGTAAACCACAAATGCTAAGCCTAGAAGTAAAAGTAATGCTGTGTCAGCTTTCAGGGTGAAAAATACTACTTTTTTGTTGCCTCCACAAAAGTTTATCTAATTACCTCCTGAGGCTGAAGCCAAACAGGAAAGTTAAACTGTGATCTGTTCTTATTATTCATTATTCAGACTTCTCGGAATTAGAAATGTGTAAGGTTTACACCAAAAAAAATCTAACCATCTCCAGGCCTGTTTACAGAGTAATTCAGGGTTTCCTCCAGTGCTGCCTTGAGATCTCCCTGGTGCAGAAGTCTGAAAGATGGAACTGCTGCTGGACAATGCGACCTAAGACCAAAGCAATGTCACTTTAGATATTAATCCTGAAGTCATACAGCAGAGCACAACAGAATGGTTTAATGGTCTTTAAGCAAGTCTGCTGGCTAATGGAGGTAGCTAAACCCCTAAGAGCCTGAGCAACACTCCAATTCAGGCCAGCTGTGTCTCAGAACAAGGCACACTGCGCCTACTCTTGCTCGCTTCTGTCTCATCTTGAAATAAGTATTGCAAAGAGTACATCCCCCATAATAAAATAATGAACTTCATCCATCATTCATGGCTTATGTTAGTTATCAACCAGCTCTGCTAGAGACCTCACAATAGCCACCCAGCCCTGTGTCAGAAACTGTGAGGTATTTTGTGCCTTATGAACAGAGGATGGAGTACGGTAAGCTCAGAACAAGGCTGCTCGTAAAAGAAAAGCAGGAGAGCAACATTTCACATTAATTCTCTGATAAAACTGGAAACAGTTGGGAATAGTGGACATTCTTAGCTTGTTCCTGATTTGCTGCTGTCTAACAGTGCTATTACCTATGTATAGCATACATATTATCTCTGTCTATGTCTCTATTATCTCCTGTAATTTGTGACCTATCTTATTTTAAATTTGCTGCAATAAAATTATCACTTGGATTTCCATGAAAATTTGGACCCACTGTTACTTCTCTTTTGCCATCTTCCTGAAACCAAGAGAAGACTGTTAAAAATAAATATCTAATAATGATATGCTGATGGAACTTTGGGATATTGAGGGATGTATCATGAGAGAAAGGATGACAACTAAAATTGAAACTGTTTTAAAACTCAGTTCTCCTTATCTACCCTAACAAGTAGCACCTTGTTAAATAAAACATGTTGGTTAATACCACTTCCAATATAAGCCTTTAGCTATTTACTACTAGTATTAAGTCTTCTAACATTATCATTTTATATATGGACAGACTTTACATTTTGCAGGACTTTTTTTTTCCCTATCATTTCCACAGTGCTGTATCTTTACATACCCGTATCCAGCATAAAGCTGTAAACCTAAGCATGGTCATATTTATAAGGATAGAAAAAAAACTTATTACAGAGAATCAATGAATGTCAAGGGTCAAGTCTTGGTGGATTTTATGTTTCAAAACTCTTCTAGGAACAGTTTTTCACCAAAAAAAAGAAGTTTTCACCTTTTTTTTTATAAAGATTCTTTCATAAAATACAGTTCACAGAGACTTGTTCATTGTGGCGGTTGCAAAACACACTGAACTTAGGAAGAATCCTGCAATCTAAGCAGCACATTACTTTCTGAAAATGTGGAAAAAGCAGTAAATTTGGAATAAAAAATGCAAATGTTGTAAATAAAATGTGATAACAAAGACATTTTAAATAAAAATGTTCTTTTATACTTCTGTGACTGGTATCAAAAGTATAATTCACAAGAAATTAGAATTTTAAATGGAAAGATAAAACAATAATCAAAACCCTTTTTTCAATGATTTAAAGCCACATTTTCAGTCTAACACATATGTTTCCTACTCATTTCTTGGTACACATTTCATATACACACATTTGGTTGAGGTGTGTAGTAAACAAACTTCAGATGATGCCTAAAGAGGGAATACTGGATCTGTCACCTTAACTAACGCTTACAAACAAAAATGTTATTTTAGTTCCTGCTCTGACAGTTTTCACATCAGTCAGAAAAGCAAAAGGAGAGAGAGAAAGAGAGCAGGGAAGAAAGAAGGCAGGGAAACTGTAAATATTTCACAGGTTTTTTGAGGGAAGTGCACGTGCCACAGAGTCCCCCTCTGGCGTGTGTGGAGGGGGTATCCACAAGAATAGACTCGCAAAGCCAAACCCAGAATTCATGAGTCCTGGCAATAGCACTTCTTGTGACTGCTGCTAACATCTCTGCCCTCCAGCACCTTCCTTACAAGCTAATATATTAGCCCTCGTGTCACATGCATTTGCTTAAAATTAACTAAGGTTGTAACATGTGCCATTTGAAAAACAGATCTGGAAATAGAAATTGGGTGCTCTTCAATGTAGCAGCTAATTCACAAGTTTGTCTTGTGGCTTTTCAGGCAAGAACAAATAAAACTACAAATAAGGTCAATCTGTAGCCCACAAACCTAATACACTTCCTGTCACCTTGACCATACACAGGAGTTCATGGGCTGGATACCACATCCTTTTGAAGGGGTCTTCTGTTGAACTAACAAAAACTCACGCTCTCAAACACTAAAGTCTGAGAATCATTCCCCGCAGGAAACTCAAATAGGAAAATACTCTCCACAAACTGTATTTTCTAATCATTCTTCAAAATAGGATGTACAACCCTGATTTTGAAGGTCTGGTGTTGGAATTAAAAAGGGGAATGCATGGCTTTTGATTTATCAGAAAGAATCTGGAGAAAGGATGAGCTTCTAAGACAGAGCTGGAGCAGTGAGGGCATCTCATACACTGGATCAAGGACAGGCATGTTAAGTATTGCTGTTCCCAGCTGTCCGTGCCATTGCTCGAAGGAAAAAACAACAGCAGAAAATGATTGCGTCTATGCTTCGGTCACTCCTGAATCTTTGCTTAAGCCACCTGTGAAGGTGATTTGCTCTAAAATGACAATTATAAACTGGAACACGGAAATTGTAGATACTGATTGTTTTCTGCTGATTGTGTGTTAAGAACAATAATGCCCAGGCACAGGGGCAGAGTGTTGGGTCCAAGCAGTAATGCCTGAAGTAGACGCTATTGATTTTAACCATGGGTATACGTCAGAACCCTGTGCTTTTTGTAAAAGACTGGGGAATAGCTCATTTCTTCGCATTTAATTTAGGAAAATTTAATACATATTTAATTTAAGCTTTGGTAAAATTAAGGTTAAACGAGTGTGAGCAGACCAGTTATTGTTTCAATAATAATTTCTCCATAATGTTTTGCTCTAACTATCAAAAAAAACCCCACCACTCAGGGACAGGGATTTAACTTTGATCCTTAGAGAAAATACGTTCCTCAGGATATTCTTAATGATCTGTGGACTCCTTTACCAATACACCAGCAGATGAAAAATAATCCAGTTTGACAGGGATTAAATGTCATTTCTGCCATCCCACAGGGACTTCAGTATGAATTGAGTCCTCATTCTCATTTTCACATTGAAATCTCATCATTGCAATTGCTTCAAGACAGGGTCTTCTGGGTTTGGGGTTTGGTTTGTTGGGGTTTTTTTTGGGAGGGGGGGAAGGGAGGGACTAGGGTGATCACAGCTTGTTTTCTTCAGCTTCTGGAGACTGAAATTACCAACCAGGAAGAGGAACTAGAAGAGGAAATCAGTAGAGGAACTTGGAGGAGGTGATGGTGGTCATAATAAGGACAGAAGAGGGAAGGGAGACAAGGTCAGGAAGAAAGTTCTACTATATAAAGACTGAGGAATAAGCCAAAAGAAGAAAACCAGCATAAATTGTCCACACTGAATGATCTGAGTGCTCTAGGCTGAAGATACTAGGTCAGGATTTTCAGAGAATTATAGTGATAAATATCTTGCTGTAGAGATACACAAAATCTGTGTCAGCGTTGGAAATAATTCTACCAGCCACTTTGCAGTGATTAAAACAGTACTTACAGTCACATATCACCCTCACAATGCAGAAGAGATTATACAATCTGATTTCACAGGAATACTTATCTGAGGACAAGAAACATCTGATGATAGTTGAAAATGTGCAACATATTTCTAACCAGCCTTCCAGCTAAAACCAAATTACACAGCACTGGAAGGCTCTAAAGTCTGTTTATACAAAAGGAGCAACACTAACAATAGTGAGTAATCGACTAATCATGATGAAGATGATGTCATTGTGAATAAAGAAAAGGTTTAGGCATGTATTATTTATTATCCCATTTACAGATAGTTTATGAGTAGCTAAGAGATTCTTAACAGCAGTCCTAAGCATGTCACAGACATTGATAGTATGTGCTATAGTTGGTTATAAGCAATTTATTCTTATAAATTATGCATGGATTTCTAGGACTCTCTAATGGCACTTTATTAAAATTCTGCTGGGTCTATTATTGACCTATTCCACATAAGTTATAAAACCTTAATGCAAATTTTGATAAATGTTGATTTTGACTTTTCAGTTACAGTCCTTATTCTCCATTTGATAGTTAAATCAATGGGTGAAGAAAATTAATGCAAATTACTATTGCAGAAAAACACATTTTTACCACATACCATGTTTCAAGAAAAGTACCTGTATTATGTAAAAATGTTGACTGTTTATAAAGACTGGAAATCAAAATTAAAATTGCTTTATATTCAGATTGCAAAGTGCCTTATGCTACCAATTCACTTTATCAGTTTATTTTACGTGGTAAATTCTCTGGCCACCTTCTCTGCTGATGCACTACAGTCAGAGATAACTATAAAATGTACCACCCCTTTGAGACAGGAAAAATACTGAATCTGAAATGGTGCCATAGGAAAAGAATTTCTGATGCCTTTAATTATCATTTTTCCTTACAAGCTTGTATCTGTTTCCAGACTGATCATTTATAATACAACTGTTTCTTACCTTTGTACTTTGACTAGACCTCTGACAGTTGTACACAACCTAGAATCTGATCCTTTGCCTGTACATATGTTGCAAAGATAAGATTTAAAACATCCTGAAATTTCATCTCTGTTTCCCACAGGCCCCTGATATGCATTTGCTTATCTCCCTCCCATACACTGTCTCCTGCACTGAATATTTATTGTGTCCTTCAAAAGATGAATTGTTGACACACTATGAAGAAAATAAGAATCACTGTTTAAACATTTACCCAAAACCTGACTTGAAAGAAAAGCTTTCCATTTGCTTTTCAATATCCTGAAAAACTTCAACAAAGAAAATACTGAGAAGTCTTCCAGTCCCTGTTGAGGAATGATACTTTATTCCTCCTCCCTGTCTCCTTCCTTCCCACAGGGTCCCTTGGATATCTGCATGGTCCTTTTGCATTTCCACTGTCCTAAGTTATTTGAGGGGACAAAATGGTTGATCCAATCCTTGTATTGGTTGTGCTCTGCTAAACTCCACTATGATGAAAATCAACAGTTAAACAGCTTTACCAGATTCTAACGTTGTTCCCTCTACCAGGATCAAAGGAACCAGTCTCATTCAAGGTAAAATAAAAACACAGGGAAAAATTCTGAATTTCTTAGCCATCTCTCTCCTTTCTATAGTCTAGAAGGCTGCATTCCTCCCATACTCCAGCACCAAACATCTGTCTTTCAGGCTACCAAAATATTTCTCTTCTGTGGAAAAGACCTCAGAATAGGCAGGGCTGGTATAACACTTCCAAGTGAAATATTTTTGATATTTCCCTAATGCAACTATTTCAGATGAAAAAGTATGTAGAAAAGTCCAAATCTCTCCCAGCTGTCCTTTAAATGACCAGCCAAGTCATTGTGTAGCTGTGCAATCACCCTTTCAGTCTTTCCAAAGGTATAATCTAACAAATGCGTCAGGCAAGTCTGGTGCAGTCAGCTATCCGCTAACAACTGTTTGGCAACTCACCGTTTACACAGTGTAGTCTGGTTTCTGCTTGGAGACAATATCTACTGTACCCTGACTACATACTCTGTAAACAGAAACAAAATTCTCCAAGGGGACTGAGCCAGTGCCAACACTTTCCTTTTAATTATTTGACTAAATTAATCAGTTTCTACTGTCTGGGATTTGATTTGTCTTATACTAATTACCTTAATTCAGTCTTCCTCACACACAGAGCTCACAATGACCATGAACAAACCTGTTGCATAAAGTGAAATAATGCCTAAAGACTAACAGTTGATAAGGTATCATGAAGAGTATTATCAGCTGACAGTCTGCCAGTTTCATTAATCTACATAGTACACAGATTTTTATTACCTTTGCTTCTTGGAGTTTCCACCCAAAAAACTCATTAAGCCTATGAGCATGGCATACCTGAGAGACTAATCCATTGACAGCTGATGAAATAATATATCCTGTTTTCCAGGTTTCTTTTCTTTGTGGGGAAACAACTGATTTAAGCTGATCCTGGTGAGTAACTCCATAAAAATGTTCCTGCTCATGTACTAAGGCACACATTTCTGAAGATAATCCAGCCTCTCCTCTGCTGAACACAGCCCATGAGTTTTACATAAAAGCATCTTATCTTTCAAAGTGGCTCAACTATACCTCAAGATATTTTGCTATGTATCTAGGGAAAAGCGGGCCGAGTGGTAGGACTGTTAACTGCCTGAGTGACTCTGAAAAAGAACTCAACCATCTAGGTCATTCAAGCCAAGGCATGGACACCTATGGGAATTTTCAAATATTACTAGGAATCTATTTCAGTTTATTTCAATGAGGATTTAAAGTGCCTACTCACATCTTTCTTCCTCTAAGTATTTTTCAAATCTGGCCACTAAGACATGCAGCTTAAAATCCTTAATATTTTTGTCCCAGAGCCATAATTCCTCTCTGAGTCTCAGACAGGTTGATGTCTATTCCCATGAGTTTCTCCATGAGTAATGACATATAGAACATCATTAAAAAAAATCAGCTCACCTAAAGCAATATGATGTTCTCATTGCTGTACCTCAACCCTCACTTGCAACAACTTCCTATTCATAACACTGGAGAATCTTGCTTTCTTTTATCTTGAAAAATATCACGAATGAAAACAGACAGAACTTAGTTTAATTTGCAAGAGATCAATAAAATTCTGCAAAAACAAATTTGAGAACACACCCCCTCCATTTTTTATTTATATGTTTACAAAGAATACAGTGAGCTTTCTAATCTTATGAGGTGACCATGGGACACTCTGCAGGACAGTGAAGTGATTACTTGAAGAAAAGAGAAAAATTATTTTATTTTTGCTATGTGTTAATATGTTTTGTTTATGGCATGCGTTTAGTCATTTGAATACAGAAGAACAATGCAGCGTAAAGTAAGAAGAGCCAGAATGCATTTCTGGAGTTTATTTCTAGCATATGGTGCAAGTTCACGGTCCAGCTCAGAAAAGGCATTTAGCTATTTCCAATTGTTTAACATCAGCTTATCCCTCCCTACTGAATAATAAGGTACGTTACGCCCTGCAGGGGTTGAAAAAAGTCCTCCATACTTCCATTGTGTCATTGCAGGGGATAATGGGAAGCCCCTGTTGTTTTTTTTTTAATCTTCCTGTAACTAAAAATACCTTAAACTAAAATAACAGTTGCAGACACCTTTTTAAAGCCAGCTCAGAAATGAAGCTTCTCTTGGTCAGTTACTGATGTCATTTAGCTTACCAGAGTGTTTTCACCTTTTCCTCCACTTGTTTGAACTAAATTACATTAGAAGGTCTTTATTTACAACAAAACCATCAGAAGCATTTACTTCTAAACTTACTCTGAGACTTTTTGAAGTTAATATATACATTCCAATTAAACTCAGAGTTTGGCATAGGCTGCACCAGCTCCTGTTTCATAAGCATATGCTTTTAAAAACCAGTACATGAAACTGTCTATCCAGAGAAATCCTTTGTGTCTGAGATGATATACAGAGCTGTTCCTCCCACCTACAAGCTTCTCCTCACGCTTGGTATCATGACCAGATTCATCATTATAGATAAGCCCTCAGGAAAAGATCTGGTGTTTTGCTTTGAATAAAACCCAAGTTCTCCAGCAAGGCCCCAGACCTCTCACCTAAGATCTATGTTAGTAAATTACTCTCTACACAAGCAATTCAGTGAGCATTCCTTATGATTTCTGCCACCGATTGCAAACTGTGCATCCCTCACAGGTGTATATTGATACAGTACACAGAAGTAAGTGGAATGGCATCTCTACAAACCAGCTTTGGGCTTTAATTTACTCTCCTTCTCTAGTTTGAAAGAATGAAATTGTGTGCAGTGTAAAAGAATATTTTAACAAGGTCCACCTTTAGATGGCATTGGACATGGCAGCGAGACATTTAAGTCATTCAGGAAATTAATGGGGCAGTTTAGAGTTAGGTGATCAAAAGCAATTTAAGGTGTTTTAGCTCAAATTGCCTTCAGTGAAATAGTTAACTACGTTCACATTAGCAAATTTTAAGGCTATTCAATCTCTGGATGGGCACTGAGCACTTAAGACATCTCTTAGCCACTATTTCAGTTGCATGGTGCAGGCTCAACCTTCAGTAAAACATCACTCCTCAGGTGATCTGTGGCTGGGACTTTTATGCCCACATGAAGAGGAAAAATTATGCAAGACTGTGGACATTTATATCTTGTACCACAGTTCTATGGAAAGGGTAAAGGTTGCAAGATACTCCACAGGCATGGTACCAAAGGATGTAAATGTCTCTGATCTTACCGTGACAAGCACCATCACATGCAGCAACTCTATAATACACCATAATGCTCAATTCCAGGAGCATAAGCACAATACAGACCAGCACACATTACTGTGTTACACCAGTGGGGATTTTCTTCCTTTATTTGCTCCCTGCTGCTTTTCCCTATTAACCTTGTTGCTCTGCTCTGTAAGGTCTACATTCCTGTCAAGTTTCTATCTCTGCTAATTCTCTTAGTAAGGACAAGACTGTGAGATTTTCATGATCCCCAGCCCTTGAAACGCAACATGTAGGAGGTGTGAGGAGAAGAAACAGTAGAGAGCTAAATTAGCACAGAATGAGGAAAATTGTGATGACAAAAAAAACCCTGGAAAGCAAACAAACAAAAACTATGTATGCTCACGATTCCTGTTCATTTAGAAGCTTGGTGTATTTTTCCAGTTGGTGGATTGCTCCAATTTAGAAGTTGAACAAACTCAATCCAGTGACCTTCAGCAATATGTTCAAGGTCCTTCAAGCAGTACTGAAATCCCACTCTTCCCTTCATTGTCCATTTAATGGACATGTAGACCATATCTTAACAGAACAGATAGACAAAGAAAGATGTAATTATTTTATATATTTTATACAATTTTAAAACCAAAAAAATGCTAATCCACATAGATAGGCCTGATCCCAAACCTGGGCTGCAGCTATTTAAACATCCAGAGGTGTTGGACCCAAGATTTTGTGTCTGCCTTACCATAGAAGAGGTCTCAGCTTTGAAAGAATTTTTGAAGAATTCAAAATAGACTTAATTCATGGTTATGTAAATAATTTATTTTACTTTTAATTATGCAGTGAAACTTTGTGGTGAAGAATCCTAATTCTTGTTAGTAAATTTTGCATTTTGACAGCTTGTGTCCCCTGGTTAGTACAGAAGAAAAAGGGGAATTGTGGGCAAGCAAGTTAACTAGCCTGGTTTTGCTAAAAAGCTAAGCAGGCAGATAGTTAATAACTTTTATTTTTATCTTATATTCATTCAGTTTTGTTGTCAACTTATCCATATAGCTAATGTCCTTAACAAGCATAATTTGGTTAACCGGTCATGATTAATTTGCAAACTCAGGGAAAAAATAAAAATTTTCACCTTTTAGATCAGAATCGTAAGTGTTAAACATGAAATTAAAAACTATCTATCAGATGAAAGCCAAGACTCTAAATATCAACAATCAAGGAAGAAATGGGCCAGTCAAGAAATATGCCAAAGTCTGAGCATAAGTCAACTGTGGTGCACAGAAGGCCACACAAACCTGTTTTCAACAGCCACCCACACCACCTCCCTCATGAGGCAACAGGTTGAAACAGTCCTTAAAGTCACACAAAAAGTGATGAGACGTTACCTGGCCATCAGAAGGGGAAGTCATGATATGATTCAAAGCCATAGAGATGGTTAGTGTTTAATAGTACTTGCTTTCCCTCATAAAGCAAAGACTGAAAAGTTGAGAGCAAAATCTGTCAAGAATTAAACACTGATTATTGTCCAGAAATTAGAACATTGCCCAAGCACTGCCCACATTGCCTATATAACCTGTGAATAACACATTGCCATTTCTTTTCTGCCCATGTGCATACTTTGGGCTACAGACTTCTTTTTTCCACTGTGTTTAACAGTGATCTTCAAAGGACTCCAGTTTCTCAACAACATATATGAAGGGATTTGACCTCCTGGGACAAGCCGCAGCAAAACAAACAAAAAAGCAGAAGCTGAACTTTGAAATTATCAACATTCAAGTACGAGTATGAAGCCAAACACTGTCACCCCTCAGTAATGTCCATGAAGAACTATTATACAGTTACACCCAGAAAGGAATGAAATTAAGGTAATGGTTTTCTAACCCTGATAAAAAAGTGACCTATCAACTAAGAAAAGTCCAGGACAGGTTGCTCAAAATTAGCAAGCTCAGTTTCAGAGGCCACAAACAATTTCTGCAGGTATAGAGTGATACAGTATTCTAGAAGCATCGAAATGCTTGGGCTATGATTTTGTATTCACTTGCTCTTTTGAAATCTCATTAAAAATGCTGAATGACTATCAGACAAATGTGCAAGCCTCTCCTGTACATTCTTTTGCTGTTTCATTAAATCAATTCTGTATAGGTTTCCTAATTTTCATGGTAATTTAAGAATGCTTTTTATAATCAAGCTTTTTGTATGAGGACTGAGTTTTAAATTTTGACCCCAAAGTTACCACGCTTGCAATCTCATCTAATAAAGACAAGCAGTATGATGTGATATATTCAACCAGTCCAACTTTGACAGTAGACTCTCATCACTTTCATTTGAACTTGACTTCCAAATGTTGATTTTGGACAGCCCACAAGCAAAAAAAGTTACTGTGCTCCTGAGGAACTGAATATTTTTCAAGTTATGGCTCAGCATCTAATCAAGGGATAATTAATAAACCAAAAATCACATAAATTAATTTCAGAAAAATTTAAGGGGCCAAACTCATCCTAAAAAGATCCGTCCCATATAGCAACAGAATCCTGTATGAACATCATATCTGTCCAGATACAGCCATACACAGTTTAAGGAAAATATGGGAAGTTATGTTAGATCTAATTTAAAGTAGTGCATAATGTCAAACAGGTGAAAACTCAGTTTCCATTCTATAAGCAAGACTTAAAAGAAGATAAGGACACTATTAAATTCTCTGTGTTCCACACAGACTTGATTTCCTCCCAATATTTGTTGTCATCATGAAACCTAAAAATAAAGGTGCAGCTTGAACAGGTTTGATTGATAACACAGAATTTTTAAGGACATTTCAGCCTAACACAGACAAGGTCAGAATAAGTCAAACCAAACTTCTGTTGTCAAAGCTTGAGTTCAAAGCATATTGATCCTAAAAATATAAGCCATATACAAGTTGTTTGTGAGGATTCAGGCAGTAGTGGCTGCACACCTTATCAGAAGCCTTCTTTTGAAGACTCAAGTTGGCGCTCTGCTTCTGCTCATTAGCTGGGGGCAGGGGGAAACATGTTCTGAATGGCAAGTATGTTACACAAAAGATTGGGCTAGGAGAATGGAGAAAGACTAATGCTGCTATGTCCACTAAAGAAAAACAAAATGTGCTAATTGGTTTTGTCAGAAAACAGAAGCAGGTGCTCTCTTCAGGGCTTTGACAAAGACCTGAAAGCTCTTTGGCTGATTTGTGGCATGATCTCCACTGGCAACAAATTATCAGGCTACACAAGAGGCTGCAAAAGGAATAATGTGTCCTCATTGTTATAATATGTGCAGAAAATAGATGAACATGCTCTAAATAGAAAATTATTGGCTTCATTATGGATTTTTTTTATGGTGGCGTTCACTACAGTATCTGAACGCTTGAGAAAAACAGAATTTATCTTCACGTTTCTACTGCCAGGAAAAGAGAGAACGGCTGAAGTTTAAAAGGCAGCAAGGCTTAAACCAATTTAGAGACTGGCAAGCAAGGCATTTACAGGAGTGCTACCCAGGGATGAGTAGTATCTGTATTTTCAGAGTACATATCATTCTTCTAGCTATTTCTGTGCCCAAGTCTCAGTTTCCGATGGATTGGGTAGCAGCTGTGTATGTTTAGCACTGTCTTTGAAACTCTGGCTTATAGTTAACAGGAGTAAGTTAAACTTGTCACGACAGAGAGAATTCTCCTACGCAGGAGCCAACTGCTTTAGCCTTGCAATACCCTTTTTCTTCCTGTGAGCCCTCCCCTCATTCTCTGGATGTCCTCCATGTTCAGTGCAAGCAGCACTGAATTTCTGCAGCAGTAAATGAAGCCTAGTCCATATACAAAGATGATAAATGATAAATTATAATTATAAATACCAATCAAACTCTTCTTCCCTTATGTGTTTCATAATGGTGTACAAACATGAAAGGATAAAGCATCTTTATTTTGCAGCAAGTATCCTTCCATAAGGCCATCCATACGGCCTATCGAATGAGGTAGAGCCTAACAGAAAAAAAGTGTGTCATCACATGATTAAATGTGAGATGATATCAACAAATTCAAGTTCAGCTGGTGATGTTTCATGGAATTTAAAAGCACAAACTGTATTTAATTATGTGGCAACGTAGTGACATTGAATCATCAGTGGGGCTTTTATCTTTAGCAGCATAAATCTCTGTCTTTGAGTAAACAGACAGACAGAGCTGGCAAATATCTCTGAACTGAGACTGACTGTGTAGTTCTAATTGCAGGGCAAAAATAGGAAACCATGTTTTAGCAATGACCTACTCATATGCTTGCTGATAGCATGTCAGGGCCTTGAGTGCACTCCCCCTTGCTTCTAGGAATGTATCTGGCTACAAGGCCAGCTTGCTGATAAGAGCCATTGTGAAGAAAAAGCTTTGTGGGGAGGTCTCAGCAAGGGCTTCCCCCTTCCTTTGGGAGCTGCTTTTAGCCATGACTCTCACCACCAGACTCCACCTAGGTTCCATGCCTGTGCCTGGCCACCACAGCCCATTGACTGGGACTCCTCATCCTGACCCACAGTCTGACCACCCTGGGACCTCATGACTTTGGACTTACCCATCAGTCTGGACCACGTCTGGCTTTTTCACCAGACCTGCTCTGCTCTTCAAAAACTGTGGGGCTGCACCCTGCTGGGGAGGGCATGGCTCTGCCAGGCAGACGGGCACCTGCCACCACCATCCCTGCCCTCGTAGAGCAGCCCATGGTTGCCCCTGACAGAAAGAGTCTCAGACACTTTGTGCTTTGTTGCAGTCACAGGAAGGGAACAGACTCCTCTTCCCAGTCCAGCCAGTCTTTTTGCTAAACTTCTCTTCCTAAGAGCCACCTTCTGGCTTTTGTTCCCTCTGTTTCAGGATCAAACACTGTCTAGATGGAAGGAGAAAAGCGGGAAGGAGAGAGGAGCTCACTACCAGCTCAGGAGTGACAAGCTCTTGGTTTGGTACTGGCACACCCTCCAGCTCAAACCCTTGCAAACAGCCATCACAGGGAAAGTGTAGCTTTCCCTCTGTAGTCCCTGCCTGGTGCACTCATGGTTTCTGCCTTTAAGTTGTACTTACACGGTTCATGCTATGTTAGGCGTTATTAGGGAATTCAACACTGCAGTAAAATGGCTAGTAAACTGGAGAAAGCTTTTTCTGAGCATGTGAAGACACAGCTTAGCCAAATTTGGGAAATATAGGAAAAATAAAAGAAATGTCCAAGAAAACTGTCGACATTTTGCAACAAAAATATTTAGAAGATACAGGAGTGCCCATTAACGGCCATCATCCATTACGCTGCCATCTCTACAATGGAGTTAGGGAAAACCCACTTTTTATGAATAACAAGGACTCATCCAAATTCTTACAAATAGGAAACAGCATGACAGTAAATCAGCCTCCTTTCCTTATGAATATATTTTAATATATTCTGTGACTATTGGACTAGAACTATTTCTAATATAAGCTCATTTCTCACAGGTTTCTTTCACTGTACTGATATATCCCTTCATTCTTAACTTTTCATGCATTTAAAGTAGACTATCAGAATAAGACACATGTTAGAGACACATATTTGTTAGGAAACATGCTAAAGTCACCATTATCACTCTTTGCCCATCAGTCAACTGTTTGAGGCATTAGTTTTGACCCATTCTGACTGTAGAACTGTATCACAGGACAGAAAATACTTTCACCTTGTTTCTTGGGATCAGTGATTTTTGCAAATGTTTTGTATTAACAAATAAAATTGCATGTTTTCCTTATTTAGTCACATTATAGTTCTCTTTCAAACCCCAGAAGAATCCTTGCTTACCAGTGATTTTGATGGCAGCCATGGAAAATGAAGAGTATTAAATATATATTTTCTTACAACTCAGAAACTGGAGAGCATCCACTGAAATTTCCAGGTACCAAATTTAAAACCACATTACATAATAAACTGTCCAACTCACTGACACAGTAAGCAGTTGAGGCCAAAAGTCGGAACGAGTTCAAAAAAGAACTGGACAAAAATCAGAGAAGACAGGTCCACTAGAGGCTTTTAAACACAATGGACAAATAAGAGCCTCCGGCTCAGAAAGTCTGCCCTGTTAAATGCCTTAACCTGGGAGGTTTCAAAGGAGTATTGCTCTGTGCCTGCCCTGATTCCTAGTCTCCCTCTAAGCGCCATCTATGAGCTACCATCAAAATAAGAGACAGCAAGCTAAACAGACCTTTGGTCTCAGTCTATATGACATGCTGCTTTGGAAGAAAAAATCTTTGAAAATCTCCCATTTAATAGCATATTTTAGTTATTTTAAAGCCTTTAGGGTCAGGATTGGGGGTAATAATTGAAGAAGGAAAACATGAAAAAAAATAGTAAGCTTAATCAGTAAATATGTGTTATTATAGTAAAATTTAATATATTGCTGTTGCTTGAAGAAAATAGCAAAATTAAATGGCAAACACAGGACTGCAAAGACAGACCACGTCAATCTCAAATATGCATAAAACTGTCAATTATCATTACACCTGTAACAGACAGTGAGGCTGTAAATCATTTTGTAGCAATAGCAAATTTACTGCCCACAGCAAAATGTAATGTTCCAATTAGCCTTGTGCTCTATAATAATAATAATCTCAATGCATTTTGTTTTGAGGATCCCAAAGCTCTTTGAAGATGTTTTCTTCTCAAGTCCTCCCTCACAGATATTTGAATAGCTTTTTATTAGTTTTAGAACAAGAGACGGAAATGCTAAGGGACATGACCACATTTACAGAAGTTTATTCGTCATGAAGTGAAGACTGTGTTCAAATTCATGAGGCAAAGTTTTATTTCCTGGCCTTATTCCACTGCAAACAGTGGAATTGTTTATGCAAGAAGATTACCTGATCATACATGTCAAAAATTCAGTTTCATACCCTCTGAAACCATTGCAACTCGTAAAGCCAGATCAACGGATGGTACAGATTTGCACGAATCCATTGAAATTGGTTGGAACTGCAACAAATACAAAAGTAGAGGATCCCCAAATTTGTATATCACAAAACTGTAGAAAATGTCCCAGTTACACTGTCATTGTCTGTTTCTGTCTCTCATCAATATTTACACTGTCATGGGCATTTAAGGGTCTAAGAGTTGTGGTAGCTTTTCTTTAATTAACATTACATGAATGATGAGGTTTCTATGTACTTCTGGCACACTTCTGCCTAGATAAAATAATAAACCGAATAAAAGTAAAACTAACACTAGCAATAAATTAAATGACCATACATGCTTTTAAAACCATCTAAGACCCTGAGCCCCTGATTTTTTGGGTCTTTTAACTAAAGGTCCCAGTTTTCAATAACAGCTGCTAAACTTCTTGATCTGTAACACCCCAAAGCTCTACCTGCAGGCGCAAGTGCATGGTTGTACCCATTTGAAAGTGCTAGGAGTGTCGTGGGCTCCCCACGGTCAGCCATGGCATGGCCCAGCAGCCAGGGCTCATCCCATCTCCCAGGCCAGGAGCAGGGCAGCTGGGGGCACTGGAGCAGCCCACATTGGGCACCATGCTAGGGACTGGACAAGGGTGTTCTGGGAAATGGGCCTACAGGTGGGCCCAGTTTGACAGAGCCCATGGCTGGGCAGGACAGGGTTGAGGGGAGCTGGAGTCCGGCCCTACTGTGGCATCGCGGGGGGTGTGTGTGTGGGGGGTGATGGTGGCCCCTGGGGGCTGACATGGGGTCCTGGGCCACGGGGTGTGTGGAGGGGAAGAGGCCCAGCAGGGCTAGACAGGGACAGTCAGGGCTAACAGTGCCCTAGGGCCATGAAACAAGAGAAAAAAGTCATATACCAAGTGTCATGAGATCCCCAGTCTAACTCGAGTACTTGTTTAGTAGTGCTTGGGGCAAGCATCTGTCCTGGTTTCAGTTACTAAATCCAAAACACAGCACTATATCAGCTACTGGGGAAAAAAAAGAAAAAAATTAACACTATCCCAGCCAAAATCAGGACAGCATCCCATCCGCTTTCTAATACAGAACATGTGCTGGCTGCAGACACTACTTTTTCTTGCAGAGCAGCCTGGCCTTAAAAATGACCTTCTTAGTAGCAAGATCATTGACCTCATCAGGGACTGAGCACATTAGTGTGGTAAGACTCTTTCATGGTAAACCATTGATCATTCCACATGCTGCCTATTCTTGAGAGTAATACTGCATATAATATTCATGTAACTTCAGGTTTAGGGATTTATAAAAATAAACTATTTTTCAAGAAACCATTCTCAGTCCTCCACTGCAATTTTTACTAGTTGAAGTCCCACCAGTCAGGTGATAGGTATCAGGTCCCAACTGAGCAACTGAGTGTAAGTTTCCTATAAAATACTAGTATAATTCCAGATAGCCATTTCTTTTCATGATAAGTCCTAAATCATTGCAGTAGCCTTCAGAACTCAATTTTCCCATCTGTTTGTCTTGATACTTTGAGCTCCTTGGCCTTGTTCAGGGCTTTTTTTGAGATTGCCAGCCCATAGCTGTGCTCTATGGCCCCCAGTTCTCTTTTCATCCCACACTGTTGTCTCTAGCAGCCTTCAGCTCACCAGGATATTGCCACAAATGCTAGTTCCTGCCCCACTGCAGCTTGAGTGCCTCTGATCCCTGCCTCCTCGTCTACAATTCCCGCAAAGGACACATTTTTCCAGCTTATGCTCACACCACCTATACAAAACTGCTGTCCAGCACATTGTCTCACTCCACTTATTCCCGAAGTAGACAAATGCGGATGCCTGAAAGAGTGAAGAAACAGAGAAAGCATTACTAATGCCCTAAACATTTACCAAGTCACTATCAATTTACAGCCTAGAAAATTCCTGAGTCAGAGTTGTTATCTTTGTGAGTAAGAGCCCACAACGGACTTCTCTTCCACAAAATACAGGTTTCCAAATTTTGTTCCTATGTGCAGTTTTAGCATGCACATCATCCCACAGGACAGGTTTCCACAGCTTTATTGTATGTTTTCTAAGGCATTGTCTCCTTTTTGTTCGGTTTGATCTTGCCACCTGATAGTTTAATCTAATGCCACTTGGTTTGTGTACTGGAAAAGGAAGCGAATAGTTGTTCCATGCTTACCCTCTGCTCTGGTTTGTCATGCATAATCAGACACTGGTCCTGGAGACATCTAGGTTGAAGTTGGCTGGGATACTCTTACGCTTTTCTGCAGTAGCATCCGCACTGGTAACATAGTTGTACTAAAGTGGCCTGCAAATTCTAGAGTAGCTGTACTGATTGAAAGTAGAGATCTGGAACTTTTTTGGAAGTTCACTTTGAAAAGCTTGCGGTTTTCCTGGGTTGATGCCCGTAATAGAAGGCAGAGACAGTTCAGTCTTCTTTGTTCTACACAGCCTTTCCCTTTTCTCTTCCTTGGGGAGTAAGTGGGAGGAGATCATCACAAGCCAGTGTCAATAGGATGTTAGAGGTTGATGAGACAGATATGGATCCATAAACCCTAGAATGCATGAATATGATAACTAGCATGAGTCAACAGAGCCGTTTCCCTCCTCTTACCGACAGTGTTCGAGAGAGGGCTGGTGAAGGATGTCTGAATGGCTGTTATACTATACCCCTTGATCACAACTCACTAACCCAGTTAGATGCCCTTGCATGGGGTCTATTATTTTCTTAGTACCAATGATCCTGACATTTAGGTAGTGGTGTATCCTGTAACAGGAGACAGCATAATGCAATGAAGACAGATGGGGAGGGGGGGGAATGGTGCATTAAAGAAGTAAAGCTGAAACAACTGCTTCAAGCAACCCACTTAAATAGATAGGTTGCTTACCTACAGAGACCCAGCAGTAGACAAAATTTCTGGATGGGGATTCTATTTTCTCTTTCCTGCAGAACAGGCCACATCCTTTTATTTCATTCCTTTCTTTAATAACACACAATATAACCCTTGCCAGACTTACCTCTCACTCACAATTTTGCTGACTGATTTTTTTTTCCTTGTTCTTCAGTTTTGCTTTTTTTACAGCACATAACACAATAACATCAAAGTTTTTTAGGACTGTTCACCTGCCAATGTGTTAGCCCCCGTTTAACAAATCTGACTGATTACAGGCAATCATTTCAGAAGCAGTGCAGTGCTAAATTAGACCTTCCCAATAGAAATTGAAGTTCCCAATGAAGTACTATACTTGCATTCTGCCCTCAGAGAACCACGGTACCTAACTAACATCAGACATGAGATCTGCAAGCTTTTCATAAATAGCATCCAACTGCTTTATTTAAAATAGAATTATCTGAAATCTAGTGAAAATCTTCTATGCAAACACACATTCTTACTATTGTACATGAAACCGATCTTGGGCATTTAGACACAACTAGCATGTATTGAGCAATTTAAATATGATCATCAGACATTTGCCTGATGGGAATTTTCCAAAAAACTTAGCATTCCTACAGCTATCCAACTCGCAAAAGAGATCTTAGGCTTCCCTTTGATTTAGGGGACATAAATCTACCACTCAAAGTAAAGAATAGTAAAAAAGTGCCTTATACAGATGAGTTTGTTACCAACCATCATGAAACATTTCAGAGAGGCCACTTAGCAAACTAGTGGATGGGTGTAAGGTAACCTGAAGTAACAAAACATGTCCAAATGCTTCAGAAACCATAACCTCTTGTGATAGAAAGGAGTTACTTAAGAGTTCCTGTAGGATTACTGTTATCAGTGAGCTGGGGTTCCAGCTAATGCTAATGTCACTGTTGCCTCTGGGAAGCCAAAGAATCCCCTTTCCTTTTAGATGTGTCGGAGACATTGGTCAACAGCCTTTGAATGCCCCGTTCCTCATGTTTACTAAATGGGAGAGTTTTCACTTCCCTGGGTTCATTCGTATGAAGCCATGACATATGAAATAAAATTTCTTGCTGCTACTGTTGACTTGACCCTAGTATGACTAGAACTTCCACCCTTTACGAATCAATATACATAAGAGATCTAAATAGATCAAACAGCACAAAATCATGCTGCCTGTTGGCAGTGCTCCAGTAAGCTCACAGTTCATTTCCAAGCTGACTAAACCTAATTAAAGTATATCTCAAGAAATAACACAAGTAGGGATGTGTCAGAAACTAAGCATAAGCAGACAGATTTATAAGGAAATCAGTGATAATTGGAATTTTATATGGCAAGGGTGGCTTGCAATGTCAGGGTAGTAACCATTCCTATAGAGATTAAGAATTTACTGAAAATTCTTATAGAGCCTTTCATAGGCTAAATAATGAAAGATTTGAGCAGATGGAGACCCTTTTGCCTTTGGGGCAAAATTAATATTATCTAAAAGCACATACTTCCCAGACTGCTGCACACCCTAAGAGATTTCCCAGTTATTATCCTGCCATTTTATTTCAGAAAAAATAATGCATTCTTGAATATTTTTAGGTAGCAAAGGAGAGGACAACAGCGAGGTAGGACACTGCATAAGGTATGACTTCTAGTCACACTCAAAATTTCCCCTTCTTCTTCTTCTGGAAATTTTATTTTGCTCTAACACCTATCTAAAAGGTCTGCGACTCCAGCATGACAAAGCAAGCTGATCTCAGGGAATCCATTTTCTGTCCTGCATTGTCATATGACTGGCACTGACAGTGACATAATTCTTCACACTAACAGTATAAAAAATATCACTAGTAATATCACAATTCTATAATCTCAGCCCCTTAGCACAGAGGTTATCCAGGGTGGCACATCAATGCAGGTCAAGAGTTTAGAAGGGAATTTAATCTCCATGGACCTCTCTGATTTTTTTTTTCATTGAAAAGAGAGTTCATAAAGATCTAAGATAAATGAATGAATGAAGTAGTGGGGTTATTATGCAAAAAATACACACACTCACGCATATCAGAGGCTAAGTGGCCTAGAGACACATTCCCACTGCAGGAGCCCAGAGTGTTGTTGCATGGTGTTCCCTGACACCTCACCCCCACCCACCCAATAGAGAATGGAGCCATACCATGCCTTGTGTTATACTAACCCAGGAGAAAAAAAATAATATATCAGTCTAACAATTATGGACAATCCTTTATATGTTAATATTCAGGTGACTATAGAATATGCAGGTAGCATGAGACTCTCACACCGCAGTTGTGTTTCCCTCTGAATTGTTAATTCTCTATGGCTTTTTTAAAGGTTGGGTTTTATATATATACCTATATTTTTTATTTTTATTTGTATAACAGAACAGGTGTGTAAGAATGGAATTAACATCAATTCTTGCCCTGCCATTTATTTAAAGTAACCCCACATCTGGAGCATATTACTGTAGGGGGAAAAAAATCCCCTGCAATAATTATCCTGATAAAGCTACGTGTTGCTGAAAAACAGCAATATTAACATATCACCAAATAATCCTCTGGTCTTTTAAAATTATTTCACCATAGACATAAACTTCTAAGATCCCTTCATCATGTTACATCATCAAAGTAAATATTTTATAGCTACAGAGCTGCGAGAAACTGCTGAAGTCCTTTGACCTCAACAAAGCAGTACCACTTTAAATCAGAAAGGAAATGACCCACTTAAAGCTGGTGGGTTTAGGTTTCCGCAATCACTTTGTTGGAGTGACTGAATATTTTGTAACTATTTTAGATACTGAGTAACAAATAGTTATTGGGTTACATAAAAGCTGCCTGGAAAAGAATTCTCTGGCAGATTGGGTTGTTTGAGGTTTTTAGTGTATTTTATGCATGAGGTAGAGCATAAGTTTACAAGAAACCTGCAAGAGCAAGAAACAGACTTCTTGAGGTGTACTGTGTTGAGCAGCCAACACTTAGAAACATTTTTTCCAGCTTAAAAATGAAAGCACTTTGTCTCAGGTGCCGTCATCTGCATCTCAGGGTTTGCCGATAGTTGACATTCAAGGGATTAATGTTTATATTCCTCAAAATGACAAAAGTCCTTGCCTACGAGCTCCATGGGCTGCTTTACCCTTCCAAAGCTCTATAACCTGGATGCTGTAAGAGACAGGGAGACACACAGTTCCACCTGCCAGGACTGAGACCGCCCTACTCCACTGGCTGAGACCCTCCAAACAAGACCACACTCCTGGAAAAAAAACAAAACAAAACAAAACAAAAACCCCTAATAACAATAAAAAAACCCTCCTGTATTTTCTGCAGCTCAGGAGTCAATCTAAAATTGCAGGACGTGCCACTTTCTGGGATGAACATGAGTAACTGTAAAGCTGTAGTTAATTGAGATTCCTTTCTCAAGCTATGCCAGAACAATATGGCATATAAGCACGCCTTAACTCTCATTAAATAAAATGTGCAAAGGGCTTGCTGGCTCTGTCTACAGAGTATCATGTACTGCAGGCTAATAGGATACTCCCTACCATGTTCAAAGAAGCAGGACTTTAAACATACCTCAGCAGACAAAAAAATTACACAAAGGAACTACCTGGTCATGTCTTTAATTTTACTTTTCAAAAAACCTAAGCGACACACAACACTATTTTTTGTATATAAAGCTTTATGTGCAGTTCTGATAGACAACTCAAAAAACAGACCAGAACACATATTGAAGTTCCTTTTTGCTGTGGCAGAAGGCTTCTATCCTGTGCATCAGATAAAATATTTCATCCTGGCCCTGCGAGAGTTGGAGGGAGATCTGTTACCAAAATGGAAGGTCAGAATGTGAACTACGGGTGTATTTTCCATGAATTATTGACTGAGATTTTTTTTTTCCAGTAATAGGATAAATGCTTTCAGAAAAAGAACTAGCATAGCAAGAGGCTTGAAGCGTTTTGGTTTTTTTCTCTCTGTGTGCTAGAAGAAGCAGGGGAAGAGGGACACCATTTCATTGTTTATTTTAAGGAATGAGACTTTTATACACAGATTGAGATCCATTAGCACTCCAGTCACTGACTGTACCAAAATAAGAGTGGATAGGAAATGTATCCCTTTGCCGTTTCGGATTACAAACCAATAATTCCAATACTGAATTTAATCTGTATGCACTAACGTACTTGCTCAGAGCTCAAGAACGACTGCCCTTTCTTCTGTATCTGTTACTGAGCCTAGCTCCTGCTCCAGCTTTATTGTATCCTAGCTGTCCTCTATGCACTGAAGAAAACAGTGTCAACCAGAGGGCACCACCAAGTACCACCCCTCAGGGCTCACTGCCATGAGTCAACCCACAGCATTCACCGTAAACCCAGGGCACCCAGTCCTGATAACCACTTTTAGTATCAGACAACATATATTGTCTTTTTGCTCACCATCTTTCCCACATTTATGTTCGCTTTATGCACAGCCAGTGCCTGAAAAGAGCTAAATGGGATAGCGTATGGGTTTGGTTTTCTGTTCTTGGGGTTTTGTGTTGTTTGGGTTTTGGTTTTGTTTTTTATAAACTCAATATACATTCTGCTCTTGTTTTAAAACAAAAACATGGGGAAAAAAATCTTAGTGTTCTGATAACTTAATAAATGTAATCCCCATGAGCAGACTTTTTCTATCTGGATTAGAAAGATGAAAGCAGTCGAGGCTTGTCTGTTTAGCAACCTACAGCAAAATCATAGGGTGCAATAGGTTTTACTTGGGTAGTACACAAAGATAACTTACAGCCTTACTAATAATTTATAATCGTTGATGAATTTCAATGATGCGGATGCCGAAAGCAATTTCCTGAAGCAGAAAGTTTAGGTCCTAAAGTTTTGGGGTTTAGATGTTTGTTGCATTCTTTGGTCTATTTCAAAATAGAGCAAATTATTTTATTTTGGGTTTAGGGAAAAAAATGGATTTACTTTTTTCTGACTTCTGTATTAAAATAGTATAAATCTGGATGCATCTTAGCCCATAGTAAAGTATTTATACTAGGGTATGAATTGAATTAACATTTCAGCACAAAATCAGAACATCTGATTTTTTGCCAAATATTTTTGTTCTGCAAGTGAAACTGATTTAGTTAAAGAACATTTTTAAGTATAAATGTTCCTTCATAAAAGCAAATGTTGGCTAGCTCTAAATATTGACAGACAAATCAAGCTGGATAGATTGTTTGCTAGATTGAATGCTGGATCCATTGACCTTCAAATCTATCATGTTTTGCAACCTATATTCAATTGCCTTACAGCAACACACTTTTCTTTATTCTCTGTCAAGCAAATACCTGACATACTGTGTGCACTATTGTAAAACAAAAGAATGGTTCTTTCCCCAGAGTATGACATGCAGGTGGGAGGGGAGGAGAGAAGTAAAGGTTATTTTAATTTAGTTCTCAGTTCTCTCTCAGACAAGTTGCTTAGCTAACCATAAATTCATCACCATACAGCTCAGCTATTCCTAGTATGCTGCCTTCATTATTATTTATGGATGCAGTCACGGAGTAACTCAAAAGTCTGCACCAGTTCCATGACCGAGATTCAGAAGGAATTTTACACCTTCTCTACATTTTCTAGTAGTCCTTTCTTAAGCTGATGAAGCGATTAAAGTTAAATGCACCATGATCCCTATTGCCACACATCTATGTTCAGAAGATATTACTTAAATTAATTGTCCATCTAAACCCGAGAGCTCTGAGGTCCAACAGAGTTTATGATTCTTGCAACAAGAGCGTGTAAGAAACAAGGACAGCTGCTGAAGAAGGAAAAGGTGATCAGCACGATGAATAGGAAAAAGTTGATAGCTAAAACAGAACTGGTCTGCTACATCCCATTCAACAGCTCCCTAAAACAAAGTACTATTGGATTACATTTCCTCAGTCAGGGTGTTCATCTGAAATTCTAGAGCCATCTAGACAGGATTAAATAGGATAAAAGGGTTCCCCATGATAATAAACATTAAATCCAATGACTGAATGAGAGACAGAGGGTGATCCTGTTTGGGGCGGGGGAGGGGGGGTTGTGCTCTCACAGGCATGTGCTCCCCCACGTGTGATGGCCTCTACAGGCTTGAGTGATTCAACTGCATTTCTGGCACAGCCTTTTTTTTCTGGATGCACACAGTCAAACACATTAAATATTTATCATTGTGGAGCAGAGCGATGCTGCAAGTTTGGAGTGCTGGTAACGATCGTGTCCAAGCAACTTCCTAATAAAGTACAGATGTGAATTCAAAATGGAACAGAAGTACAGGACACACACATGCACACACACACACATGCATACACACAAAATACGCTGTGGGTTATTTACGTTATGCCTGGTATTGATTATTACCAGATGGGAGGGGAAAGCAATAGCTGACAGATTACCCATATGGATCTGCTTTAATTTACCCTGAGTTATAGGTTTGCAGTTCTTCCTCCTTCGTTTTTGGCTGAGAAACCTATGATTTGCTAAGGGCAAAAAAATGTAAACTCACTGTGAGGAGCATATTTCCATCATAAATCTGCCAGTGCTACACTCAGGGATTAAGCTATCTTTCTTTATAGGAATTGCAGTTCCGGCACCGCTTCCTAAAGCCACAACCAATACCATGAGCAGGAGGTTTTGTTACAGACCAATGAACGAAAAGTGGTTTAATACTGATGAGCCTTGCAGACAATAGATCCTAACCGAAGAAGCTTTGTTTAAGATTCAGCTTTTCACAAGGCTGTTTCAGCCAGCCTCATATAACACACTGACAAAAAAATCCAGGGACAGCAGTTGTTAAGGCATCATTCTATTCTGAAAACTGGGAGCCCTCAGCAGCGCCTTGCGTTTCAAAGGCTTGGCTCTGGAGGCTTTCTAAATAGCTGCTCTTCCTACAAGAGTTAGATGTAGCAGGAGCTACAAGCTCTCTTAAAGCAACAAAGGAAAACACGGTCTCCCCAGCCAGCTGTGACCTTCTGAGACTTGTGCATTATGCATTAGAAGGCTGGAGTGTAAATGGATACTTCAGAAAAGCTTAAAGGAAAAAAAAAAAAAAGTCTAATTGACAAAAAAAGCTTTTTGGTCTTTCTGCTAAAAGTGGACTTGAAACAATGTATTTTCTGTACAGTTTAACCTTTAATTTCTTTTGTTTTGATTTGCAGCCACCTCCATCCCACTTCCAAGGGCAGAGGGCAAACAACCCTCTATTGCTCATAGGTTTTATTCATATATATGCACCGTTATAGTTAGCTAACCTCTCCGCTTTTCAAATCCATCACTTATGCCTACTGCCAAACAAGTTGCTGTAGATTTTTCAGTGCTCTTTAAATCCATAAAACAGCTCTAAAATGAGTAGCGTGAGCATCAAAGAAGCAACGTATAGAGCTGAGACAGAATGAAAAGCAATGATGCAAACTAGGAAATCAGCATAGAAAGAAATGTACACCATATTTCAATGTGCTATTCATATCTTCTGAGGGTTACAGGCAGATTCCAGCCTCTCTGGCACTAAAAGGCATGAATCCCTCCTTTCAGTTCTTCAGTCAAAAAGAACTGTGATAGCCAGAGTTTGCGACTGCTCAGAGTCTTGTCCCTCAATTTTGTGACTCCTTCTGTGCAATCTTGGACAGCTGGGGGTTTTTATTAATTTTCTTACCCCTAAAATGGGAATAAACACTAAATCATGCACAGCAACTGCTAGGGGAATTAGTAAAGCATTTTCAAACTTATAGTTAAAAGCCATGCTCCATCTACTCTAGCTCTGCCTGGACATAATTCTAAAACCACAAAGAAGCTGAGAAGGTTGCACTCAATCTGTTAAACTATTCTCAGTTGAAAATTTAATAGCCTGCTGGAACAAATGGCAAAAGCCCTGCTGATTTAACACAGTTAGGATTTCACCCCACTAAACAAAATTCCTAATGGAAGTCATGCACTTCAAACATTTGCACACTACAGCCCTGTATTTTCAGTTTCAGAAAAGTATTTTGGAATTCATGCATGACTGCAGCTCTACAAAAGAATATGAAATAAAATGTCAGTGTTTAGTGAAACCTGTACAAAATACAGTGGTTGGCCTTAAAATCATGCTTTTTGTAAACAAAACTATATTTAAATTCAATGGCTGCTTGAACAAGAAATTTGCTTTCTATTATCATTTGTGACAAAGGCTAACAGCTTAACATTCTGCAACACATATAATCAACATCCAAAGAGAAGTTTTAGAAAACATAAGGCTATTTGTTGTATTTCCTCCAACAACAAGCACAAAGAGTTCAATTTACTATTTTGCTGTCGGTTCGCCTACCAAGCCTGTGAAAAAAAAAGGATGGGAATCTATAGCTCTCAAATCCCAGCCCTATGCATTAGCAGATAAACCACACTGTTTCCTCTGGTGCCCATGCTGCTCTGATGGTAGGTAAGACTGGAAGCCAGCTTAGGGAAAACTACTATTTTACTGTGAAAGAAGGAAGGTTATAGATGCCTCCCTGAAGACGAATAATGAAGAGTAACATGTGAGCGCTTCTCTTGACAGTGGAAGCTCTGCCTGAGATGACTTGGGTGCCCAGAACTAATGTTTACACCTCTGTTCAGACACAGAATGACATCCTGGTGACACAGCCTTAGTAGCTTACTCGGAGTGACACTACTGTTCCTTATTAGAGGGTGTTGGCTCTTATTTCTAAGTGGCCCCCTTGGAGCCACACTGGCAGAGGCTTGGAAGGTGGCAGAGCTGTACTGAGGCCCTTTAGTTTCAGCCTAGGGATAATGCATTCGCACACTTGCCGAGTGGAACAGCTAGCAGGATGTAAGGAGAGGTTATTTAGCTTTTCAATCAGTGTTGTGATACAGAGGAGGAAAAACAGACTACGTTTAGTATATAAAATACATGCAAAAAAGGCACACTGGGAACCGGGGCTACAGTCTTTAAACTTCAGCCATAAAGTACAGTCACACATAAATGACTTTTCCTAACAGAAGACAGAAAATCTGCTTTCTTTGGAAAGCAGCTTGGAGGGCAAATTTGGTACAGAGCATGTCAAGGTAGATTTCTTTCAGCTTTATGGATGTGTAAATCCAAACATTCACCCTGAAAAGTCAAATTCAGAAATGCTAGGTTTTGCACTGTTTTCACCAAACCAGAAAATACAAGCAACCCTTGACAGACAGCTTTGCTCCTAAGTTTTCCCCCTGCTTTTCAACTCAAAGTTTCAGACATACCTAGCCAATGTTAGGTAAATAAACAGAGTATCTGAGTGGGTTTTAAATAGCAATGTAGATGCAAGTCCTTCCATATACAGTACAGGCAGAGGCCATGTAATTTGCCTACTTGAGATACTATATGCAATGTACTACACAAATGTTCCGATTACAACTGTATTCAGTAGCTCTGCTGGGTGTCTTGACTTAGCTCCTTTTTTAACAGGAAAAGGTAATACTAATTCTGACACCAAGGATATGGGCTGCTTACATGACCATATGCCAGTATATTATGCAAACTTGTGGTATCCTCCTTACATAAAACTATGTAAGAATTTTTAGCTGGATTAGTTATACTGGTTAAATCCAAAGGTGTGCATCTGATTTGTAAAAATAATTCTTATGGAGCTGAAAGTTCTGGCTTGGTGTTCTGACACACCTGTGACAACAAATAAAAATGACATGACCCAGGTGTCCCTCTGCATCTTCCTGACAAATGCTGCTAGGCAGTGAAACAGGCCTAAATCAAAGTTGTGGGCAATAACCCCTTCAACCGTCTAGTTTTAATCCGTTGCCACAAATCTGCTGGATACCATAGAAGCAGTTATATTGTCCAAAAGTGCTTTTGTCAGTCTAGCTGATTTCACACGTTGAGCCACTGTAAACTATGCTAGCCCTAGCACTTTTTTGCTAGTATAACCGTGATTCCATTAGTAGGGTTTTATCGGGAAAGTTATCCAGTAAAGCTATCTGTAAAGCCAGGTCTTTCATTAGGAATGAAACTGCTAACAAGTCTGACATTTAAATTACCATTA
>NW_009259587.1:179505-180388 GCF_000687185.1 Egretta garzetta
GCAAGCTCTTTGCTCTGTCCCCCCTAATTCAAGTTTCTGAGGTTTGCTCTGCAAGCAGAACCCATAAAAACATCATTATTTTTTTCAAAATCCAGAGGACCAAACTATTGCTACAAAATGGTGCCTGATACAATCTGCTACCACTTCCAGACCTACCTCCAGGCACTCACCTGCGATAGCCTTGAAAATTCCCTAGGTTACCTGGAAAGTTCCCAAGCTCCTGCTCAGCACAAGAAAATGCAGAGATCACACTAAGAACAGTCTCATTGTTAATGTCCAGGTTCTCATGAACAGGACTTTGGGCAAATATTTTTATTTTCTTTATGCAGCTTCCCCACTGGTGAAAGAGGATAGTGCTCTTCCTCTTGCAGGCCTGCTGTGATCGACCTTGCACCTCACTGCATGAGTAGGGAGAGTCAAAAGCAGACCCCCCTTAGCTTTCAAGTGCTTTGAGAAAAAAAATAACAAAACAATGTTGATCAAGGGTCTGCTAACAAAAAGACCTTAAAGTACATCAATTGTGCTCTTCCTGGATGCTGCTGTACTGGTTTCAATCTTCCTGGTTGAAAGCTGCAGAAGCCCCGCCGTGATAGTCACAGGGACGCTTAGCTGAGGCTATGGCTACGTGATCAGAGAGGCCTTGCTGCAGGTATACACTTAGACCAGAAAAATGGTACCATGGCAGCTCCTGAGAAAGGAGCAGACAGTGCATTTGAAAGCCTGTGAAAGCAGCAAGCTGCATGCTGAAAGGCAGACATTTGATCATGCAAGAAACATAGCCCTGACTCATCCAAGGGTGCTTTGGGACAGCTCTGAGCTCTATTCAAGTCACGCGATGGCCTTGCTGGTTTTCAAAAACCAAGACAGCTCTATTTGCCTTGGG
>NW_009259587.1:180416-196184 GCF_000687185.1 Egretta garzetta
ACATGATCTCATGTACCTGTTTACTAGGATGCCCATTTTGTAGGAAAAAAAAAATACATAAAGTAAAAAGCCACAAGTTTGGGGATTTGAGGGTTTTTTTAAAAACCACAGGCTTCCTGGGTAATCGAAACCCTGGCTCCTTCAGACTTACCTGTTAATGTGATAGGCTGTGGATTACAGTGGATGAGTATTTCCAGATTCTGAAAAGACTTTCAAAAATCAGAAGTTAGTAAAGAAATGTAGGCAGCAGAAGGGGACTCTTGCTTTCCCACACAAAAAAAAAAAAAAAAAAAAAAAAACCACAGGAAGAGGCCTGACCTTCCTCTTCCGTGGACACAAACCCAGCACAGAATTATAGTCCCATCTCACTTGTTTCATGCAGGTAATGCTCGTGAATGGAGGTACCCTGGCCCAAATGCTTCCCTGTTTGCTTTCATCAGCTGCAGCGTGCTCACCAGGGGCCTGAGTAATGCTGTGTAATTGATGGCTATTCTCACTCTGGAGCATCACGAGCTGGTAAGTAACAGCATTCACAGCAGCTGGGAAGAAAGAGGTTCTTGTTAAATAAGTAGGATCAGAATTAGAAGGCAAAGATTTTAACTAAAGCTAGATATTTCTAATGCATACTTCTAGCGGCTCGTTCACCTGCACTAAATGCATCAAGATGTACAAAAATGTACGTGTACTTAAGACAGCGGGATCTCTGTGCCATCAAGTGTTTCTGAGGCTGTATTTTTTACACTTTGAAAGCTACCATGCTAATTTGGTTCTGTGTGTTTGAAAAATATTTGCTAGAACAAACAAACAAAACAAAACAAGGAAAAATCACTATTTGCATTGCTGCCTTTTGTTTTACAGGACAATGCAAGCATTCTTGAACGTTACAGAAAAAGGTGGCAGGAGCATTTTGTCAGAAAGAAACTAATTTTTGAGAGTTATGAGAGCTGGAGACAGTAGGAGGCGCAAAGGAATGCCAAGCATAAGGCAGAGTAAGGTAGAAATGCAGAAAACAGGTCAGAATTGCTACCGGGTCTGAAGGAAAAATGAACAACACTGTTAAGCTTTACCTTTTGGGTTCAATCTAGCTGCCACAGATTAGCTGTTTGCTGGGGTTCACTCACATGTGGCCAGACAGCATTTGAGAGTTTCACTTTGAGATGGCTTGTAGTCAAATCTAGAGTTAAATACAGTGACATTCTCAGACCTGATTCAAGAGATTACCCAGGCCCTGCTCAGATAGCGAAGAATTGTGCTAAAACAGTGCAAGCTCACAGGTACCAAATCAAAGAAAATTAAAACTCCTGTACCTTTCTTTTCCCCTCTTTTTTTTTTTTCTTTCAGACCTACTCTGCTGGTTTTGTACAATGCACAGATCAGACCGATTTAAGAATTTTACAGAGATGGTTCTTAATGTAAACCCCGGGTATTTGTGCTTATCTCTCTGGGCACAGTTCTGCACTCCCTCCTGCCTATTGCACTCCAGCTACTCTCTGCTTTCAGAGCTCTCCATACAGCATGCCTGGCTCTTACAGAGTTGGTCAGCAATAAGTATTTTGGTCACAGAGGTTTTCAAACACATTGGAGAAAAATGCTGTGATACATTTGACTATTTGTATCACGGGGCTAACAACCCGAAAGATATACCTGTTTGGGTAACTCTGATAATCAGGCCAACTTTAATCTCTTTGTCTTCTTTCTCAGCCAATGTTTTCTTCTCACTGAATCGAGACACTAACTATGCCCCCAGGTGAGTGGGTGGGAGGAGGTATGAAAAAAGTGTTAGCTCAGCTTGCTAATGACTAGAGCTGCTCAACTTGATGACAGATTTTGGCCGGTTCTGAAAATTATGATGGTAGTAACTGGCCCATGTTACAGTAAAATTGTTTCCATCTAAGCTTCATAGCATACGTTAAACTAACTTGGCTTCTAAAATAATATTCATTTTTCATGTAGTACTTGGAACAAAAGGGAAAACAAGATAACCATTCTCTCACTTTATAGAAACAGTTTACAAAGCTATGCTGAGGGCATAAATTGTATTTTGGTTTTGTCTACTACCTTTTCACAGATTTGTGGAAAGCTGGGGGTTGAATGTTCATAAAGATTTCTTTGCTTATCAAATAACAAAGTCTTCCATAAATAATCTCCAGTGAATGTCTTTTGATGGTAAAAAAATGACACTAATAACAGTGCAAGTAAATGAGAAACAGATTGTTTCAATTCTCATTGAAAATAAGAGACTGGATTCATGCAATGATGACATTGAAAACAATTGTGAGTGGATAAAAATCTCCGTTTACTTAGGTGGACAGTATTTAAGCCCAGGAGAAATTTATTGTGCAGTCTTTGTAAGGTGCATTTTGTTCTTCAAAGTGCTTATAAATGTTAGAATTCACATCCTAAAACATTCCGAGGTCTTTCATTTCCTGTTCCAAATGATTCAAATTAGGAAGCCTCTTTAGAAGCAGACTATACAGACTTCTAAGAAAATAACTTGTTCATGGGTAAAGAGGAAGTGAATATAAAAGCTAGCGCTGGATGTCCAAAGCCCCAGCCTCCTACCTGCTCAGGTTTAGGTCAGACTGAAACACCTTCCTTGCTTGTCTGGCTGTGGTTTCAGGGATAATGGTTCTTACAGTAGAGAGAACAATGGTTCTCTCTATTGCTGTGAGTTTCCAACAGTCACTCAGATTGGTTGTTAAGAAACCATGTCTTCAGCATGTAGAAGCAACAGCCTTTACTGTGACCAGTGCCATTATAATTCATTATGAGTTCTCCAACAGTACCTAATTACCCATGGAATCATCGAATCATGGAATGGTTTGTGTTGGAAGGGACCTTTAAAGGCCACCTAGTCCAAGCCCCCTGCAGTGAGCAGGGATATCTTCAATGAGATCAGGTCGCTTAGAGCCCCATTCAACCTGGCACTGAATGTTTCCAGGATTGGGGCATCTACCACCTCTCTGGGCAACCCGTTCCAGTGTTTCACCAGCCTCATTGTAAAAAATCTCTTCCTTATATCTAGACGAACTTCACCATGACCCAGACTGGTGCCCCATGCACTAAAGATCAATCAGTCAAAAACAATTGTTCAGTAGTGCAATTTGTTCCTTCTGGAAACAGGAAAAGTCACAAAGAACAAGTTACTCCTCCAGATTCAGCCATTTCATTGAGACCTTGTAACGTGCCCACATTTTAAAGAAACCCAGGAATAAACCAGCATGGGTGGCTGAACCATCTGCTGTTGAGCCTAGAGGCAGTTTTGAGCAACTGAGACATGATTCTCATTCAGAAAATGTTTACACCCCAGTCCCTGCTGTCCAGAAAAACATTTCAGAGACCGCTTCAAAGTACTTAGATCAGAGGCTGCAAGCAGGGATGTAGCCACACCATAAATCTCAAATGGTACTAAGTAGCTCAAATGTTTACTTAGACTCACAGGTAGGATTCGTAACCTGTGTTGAGCATCATGAACACACTGAGAGCAGTACCTGAGCTAGCTAGCCTTAAAGTTGTCTTGGAAAGGCCTTTGTTGACCACAATGACTACAATATTGGCACATGCTTAGGTAGCGAGATTTTTCAGGAAAGAAAATATACATTGACAATACACTGAGTAACTTAGAGTATCTGCACTGGCAAGGGCAATGGCACTCCAGCTGGGATTTTACTCACAAATATAAAGTTGGAAGTGAGAATTACTAAATATAGGATGTCAAATACTGTGTCAAACAGATGATTTTTGAGTATGCCCAGTAAAAAACAGAGTTACTTGATTTTCACCAAGTTTTACTTTCAGTCATTTCAGCATTAAAGCAAGCAGTTCTCAAGAAATGTAACAAACAAATCCCTTAAAACTAAAACTGCAGGGTCACAGATATCTCTCTATATGCTGTACTTAGTTTGCCATTTTTGTTCTTATTGCTTCTTCCCCTTTTTTTTCTTTTTACTTCTGTTCTTGAAGTAACATTCCGTTCCCACACATTCTCTGCCCATCATTCACCACCTACCTTCCTATGATAATAATAAGAGGGGATTTAGGTCTCATTTGCTGAAATCACTGTATTCATTTATTTCCAATTCAGAGTATAAAAAAATAAATAAAAATAAAAAGAAAGGTGACTTTTACTTTTTTTTAAATTAAAAGAATGTATTTTTATTTTGTTTTTTTCTTCCTCAAGTCAGATATAACTTTGTTGTCACAGACTCTGGGATTGTGACAGCACTTTTAAAAAACATCTTCTAAATAAGTTAAAATCATACCATCCAGCAAAATTAAATGAGGCAACGAATTGCATCTTCCATAGGTACAAATCTGCAAAATTCCTTTCAGGTCAATTGTTTTACACTGATCTGCTGAGAAAGTGGAGGTGGGGAGGGTTTAATCCCCTTTTGCATCATTCTTCCCCTCTCCTGTTACACTCCTATCCTCTTAATCACCTCTTTTTGACTTGTAAGGCTTGAAGTCAGAAACATTTTCAGGAAGTTTTCATAATGCTGATGACACTTCAAACAGGTAGAGGGGGCAGAGAGAGAGAGAGATTAACTAAGTAGCTACATTTGTAAACGTTAGCTCAAAAAGCAATTAACTGCTGTAACAGGAGAATTAACAGATTGGTGCCTAGCAAGAGTGTATGTGACTAACGCTGTGTGACTGTATCAAGAGGAGCAGTTTGCCCACTAGAGAAGCTAACACATTGCTATATAAGAAGTAATTCACTTTGAACTCACATTTTTAAGCTTGCAGCTGCTCTCGACATATTTTTTTTTGAGTTTTCTGCTTCCTTTTTTCCATAATTATTTTTGACAACTCCATCCCTCTTGCTCAGCCCACTGCAAGGCAATGCAGTGGAAAAAGCATTGCACTTACAACATGAAAATTGCTGGTTGTGTATTTTCTTGTCTGGCTATCCCTTCTTCCTTTCCTCCTCCCCAAGAAGCGCCAGGCCCAAGAAGTAGAAGAGGACAAAACCAGAATATTCACTCTCCTAGAACAGAACAACCAAACTCCTATCCACTCCATTGACAGCGGTGTCTGGCTCGATATTACAGCATTTCTCACCTCCTGCCCCTCCACCCTCAAGTTTCTCCTCAGTATAAAATGATCATCCTAGGTGGATCCATTTGACAGTTCATCCTTAGCAGTTACTTCGGACTGTAAGATTAGCTAAAAGCAGCATTACTTTGCAAGTGGTCCAACACAGGATGCGTGTGTGCCTAGTTTACGACAGTACTTATTTCGATGTGATTGCTTCTAGCTGCAGTGGTATCTGATATTGTGGTAACACTGAGAAATCACTAGAGGCCTTGAGAGTTTGCCCTTGTAGGCTTCCTAAAGGCCGGACCTCTGGTCCTTGGGGAGGAGGGAGAGGGATGGTGAGTGAACCCCTGCAGGGCTTCAGGTTGCACAGCTCAGAGGCAATCCAAATACAGCAGCTGTCGGTTAAACATCTTTCATCCTCCTCCTCCACAGACCCCCTTACCTGTGTCTGAAGTCACACATTATATCTCAGCTTTACATTATCTTCCTGGAAGACAGATTGGTGACTTCCTACCTAGCCGAGGCTGGAGGAAATTACATGTCCCCTCTTCCTCCGCTTCACTTTCAGTAATAATATCAAATATTTTGAAGTCTCCAGTTCCAGCAGATGAAAGACACTTGAGGCAAAGCTTTAGCTGCTGATTATTGTTTTCCCTCCCACACAGCTGATAGGTTTCTTACATATATAATTGCATTTTTAAAAAAAAAAAGTAGTACAGGAGAACTGCTGCAGTATCCTGACACATACTAAGGGAGTGCAGGAATTGATAAACAATAGGAAGAACAAAGATTGATTGCTTTGAGAACAACTGATGAGATCATTCACTTATGAAATAGCAGGCTTGGCGGCAAGGATCAGGTGTCCCTGAACCAGCTTCTGAAGTGTAACCATACCATATAATTAATATCAGCCCTCAGAGAGGCTAACGTTTCTGTTCAAGTCGCATTTCCTTCTGCTATCGGTGAGTTTTCCTGCAGGCTCAAGGCACAGCGCAGCAGAACAACAGGGAGTGCAGTGCCGTTGCTGTATGGGCGGCATTGTCTGCAGCAGCACACTGCTAGCTGGTAGCGGAAAAGGCAACAAAGAGACTGCTGGAGGGTCACTTGGAAATAAAAAAATAGAAAAAAAAAATGCTAGAGCTGTAGCACTGGATATGCTAGCTATTACAGCTTGGCTCAGGAAACTGAGAACTTTCCAGGGCCATTTCCAGCCTTTGCAGGAGACCGTGCTCTCTGGAACACAGAACAGACTGGGCTGAGTGGGCTTGCCGTGCCCTGTCACACTATTCATGCTCATCTTGGCTGTTTTATCCTGTGCTTTTCTGAAGGGAAGGGTAAAAAGAAGTGTCCCAAATGGCTCTTCCAAAATATAGAAAATGCCAACCAAAACCAGCAAAAGTAATTAAAACCTAAGGCCAGCTTAAAAAACATGTTGGAAGTCATACAGCTGCAGTCTTCAAAGGCTTGCTTTTTTCTGGAGAGGGGTGGAGAAAAGAGCTTTGATTTAAACACCACCACCACCACCACCACAATGGATCATTTGATCTTTTGGTTCCTCCTGTTTTATTTTAATTAATGTTTCTAAGTACTGATTTAAAGACAACCCAGCTTTATTAAAGGTTCATTGCAGGATTAAGAGAGATTTGAAACCAAGCCCAATACAGTCAGCAGAGACAAGTTCAAAATGGCCACTCAGCAAATAAAAAGCGTATCATGCTGGTAGTGTTTTGAGCAATCAGCCAATAAAATCAGGCAGCATTTCTAAACACTGTGTTGGGTTTTTTTTCCCCCGGCAATGAAAATCTTTTAAACTCCCAGTTAATAGGCCTTTGTGCCACTTGTGAAACATTCCTTTTCATTTTTTTAAGAGAACATTCATTCACTTAAGATCAGTGTTAAACAGGATCTTACGTATGTGTACATCAAGTATGCAGTCATTACCCAAGCTAAATGCAACATATAGTAGCAACCTTGTACCATTTCATTCCACTCCTTTGCCAGGTTTGCAGGCTCAGAAACAGCAAGATTTCCTAGTTGAAGGGGGTGCCAGGGCTCTAACATAACATAGACTGTACATTCCTCTCTACACGCAGCGCATAGAGGACACAGAAAGAGCAAGGCTTGTGAACATAATGAGTTTCTTTTAAATCTTGCAGAAGTAGTAGCTTTCCTAACGCTTCCAGATAGGTTACATCCATTTGACAGCCTGCCTCAGTGGTATTAGGACTGTGTCTAGGAACTTATTAGTATTTAATATGGATTAGGCACCAATTAGTTTATTTCATGCTCCATTAGAAGAGCAGAAAATCTGAGATCCTTTATGAAAAAACCCTGTTTCACTTGCCTTATTCCCACCTCAGATGAGATAGCAAGTCACAGGTATCAAAAATGTCCCCTTCTCCCTTCCAGAGGGAATGTTATCCAAATCATGAACTCCTCAGACCATATCTGTAGTGCTGCCTCTGTCCAGTGCTTCTGGCTTCGGTGGGGTTTGGAGAAGACGAGGGAGAGGCACACTAAAACTTCACATGAGGTATAACACCTTGCAAAGCACAATTCTGTCTGGCAGAAAACTTTCCACAGCTCCTGCAGTGGGCAGGTGGGAAAAGATCCTGCAAAAGGTCTGGATCCAGTGGTGAGGGGGCCAGGATATTAGGCAGGAAAGTGTGGAGCAGAACAGTGTGGGCATTGGTGCTGCTATACAGCAGGTCCAGGATCAGCCAGTAGGCTCATCATTCCTCTGCTTCATTTGGCACAGCTAGTTCCCTCTTGTTCAAATGGACAACAGTTCACAGCTGTGGATATATTACCCTAATTCACTCTCTCCCCCGTGAGTGGGTCTACAGAAGGTATCGGGGGGCCTCCTTTGCATTAGCGCTGCTACTAAAGCAAGGCGGTACTTACAGAAATGCATTTCAATTCTGAGTCCTGCAGACATGCTTTGGTTACTTTTGTCCACTTAATGAGAAAATAATCTAAGGCCCAGCTGGTGTAAGTCAGCACATAAGCAATGAGCCCAAGGAAATGGTGCCAATTTACCTCAGAGAGGATCTGGCCCAAGGGATTCATAATGGATGGAGATGTCTAGTCAAGAAGAGGTTAGAACAGCTCAAAACGTCTGCATTTATCCCTCACTTTCACAGTTCAGACAGCTTCTGCCAAACGGTATGAGCAGCTGGACATCTCTTTCAAATCCATATTTAATTCCCTAAAGCTGCATTGAAATGAAGAATCCTGCCCACAAAACCGATCAATATCTTGCACGGCTTTAACTTCAAATTGTAATGAACAAGGAAGATGCTGCTGTAACTTAGGAAGAGATCAAATAATCAAAGCCACAGAATCTCTAGGCTGAGGAAACCAGGAAAATAAGCATTTTAAAACATTTTCTCAGTTTATTGCCTGTGATGTAAACAAATCTATCCCTGATTATGACACCTTTTTTTATTCAACCAGAGGTAAGTAGTAGAAAAAAAAATTACAGTCTGAGAATTGAAATAATTGTGCAAATGAAATGCGACAATTATGAGTTATTGTCATTCATGATACTGCCATCAATAGACAGAGATACCGTGACTAAGTCAAACCATTTGAATCTGGATCAGATTGTTATTAACATTAACCTCTCTACTTGAGTTTTCTCTTTCACCACGAAAATACACAAATTTCAAATCAGTGAATAACTGTAGCTATGGATGGAAGATAAAGGTCATTTAAATTCTGATTGAACTTTGATTCTTCACTTTCTTAATCTAAGCAGAAGAAAGTTCTCTTCAACATTGTTTGGTGCTAAAAATTTAATAAAATATAGCTGAGATACACCTGAGCATAGGAAATGGAATATAGGAAGGAATAATAACATCAGGTAGTTTTATTGATTTTGTTGGGACTATTTAAATTTTATGAGAGCACATTACAGTATTGAGTGGGACAGAATCCACATAAATGTAGCGTCTTGTATTATACTTATAAATTCCAGTCTTAAGAATCTGTTTTGAGGTTTCTGAAGTTGAATTTTCACTCTTGTTAAATAGGCATTGTAAAGGCATGCCCACTGGATTTTGTCTATAGCCTTTGATCACAAGCAACCTGAAACCCTCAGGTTTCACAAGACTAGATAAAAGAAGCCTGGTTTAGAATATAGATATTTCTAAAATTTTTGCTAGCACTGAAAACAACATTTCATGAAATGGAAATCTGATCTTTATTAATGTGTCACATTTTAAAATTAACATCTCCACATCTTTTTAATTCCCCTTGATAGTTTAAATCAGAATAAGAAATTTGGCCCTTTAGCCACAGAGATGCAAGCTTCCATATGCTCACCTGAGACTATAAAACACATTCTGACCTATTTTATGGATGGATCAAACCCTAACCCCCAAATAACCCAAGAGCCCAAAGATAGGATTATACGAATCTCACTTTCTCTATTTGACCCTTTTAAAGCTTGAAAGTGGTATCTCTCCTCTTAAAACAAAACAGAAGTAGTTCATGTCTAGAAATAAACACGGGAAAATACTTTTTCAGAGAAAGAGGCTCCGTTTCTCAATCAGATGCAACTACACTGATATTTTCTGCAATGAAACAACTGTCATTTTGAAACCTCACCAGTAAATAAACTGAAGGTGCTTTCTGTCAAGAAATAACTCGTACTTAAAAATACATTATACATGGTAGACGTACTTTATATAGAGTAGACATTAGATCAAAATGTGCCTGGTTGTGTCTTTCAGAACTTGTATTTGTCTGCTATACGAGGGATTCCTAGGACTGCCAGAGTTGGTGTGGTTTTGAAAGGTAAAACTGCCTAACCATCAGGGAATGAGAAACCAGATTACCTGCTTGACACAGCTTCAAGGACGATGTGCATGCTCTGTTCCAAATTAAACTTCAAAAGAATCCCATAATCAAACAAACTGAACATAAGAGGTATCCAAGGACAGCAGAACAAAAGGCTGCTTTGCAGGGACAGAAAGGAAGAAAGGAATGGGAAATAATATAGTCAACCCTCATGGGCAAAAAAAACCCACAAACTGAGAGAGGAAGTGAAAAGTAAGGAATCCAAGTGTATTAGAACCAGGTAAAGAAGAGTGGGTTGGTTTTTTAATTAATCGCATAAGCAAAAATGTTTTACACCTCCCACCCCAGACTGACTAACTACCTATGCCTCTAAAGGCTTCCTTCACAATTTAGAAAATTCTTGCATGAGAAATTGCAGATTGTCCTTATCAAAGTCAAAATAATACACATATTTATAGTCAGATTGCCATGTTTTTGTTGTTAGAAAAGCCTTTTTACCGAGAGCACAGTTCTTATGCATTTGACAACAGTCCAGACCCTAGTCCCACTTGGTACAGTAGCACTAATTTCACAGGATGCAAACTCCACTGGTGTATTAATACTGAATCAATGGATTGTGTTTTCTAATCAATATGAGCATAATGTTGAAAGTCTGATCTTTCTAATTTTGAGGGAAGGCATGAAGCTGATAATGTCAGAAGACAGGAGCTATAATATGTGCGGTAATAGATAAAACAGGACAAGGAGTTGGCAAATAGTGTGAGGCAACAGGAAAGGAAGGACTGCTGGATGGGAAAGAGATAATTCTTTGGATTATCTCTGCCCTGGTCCTATTGACTGAATGTACACTGGTGAAGTAGGGGTTTGGAGCACATCTGCCACTTTAATGTCCTCCAGAAGGAATCTTTCTAGTCTGTATACTCCAAACATATCTGCAGTGCAAAGAAACCATGGTAAGAGGAGATGCATGGGAGGGTGACTTGAAAAGTGCTTTCCTGATCCAAACTAAAACATTAGAATGGATGCCCCCCCCATTTTCCTGAATGAAAAGCAGAGAGAGAGCAGGGAAGGGGCAAAAAGGCTCAGGCTCGGAAATGAGGAAGATGGAAGAAATGAGGCAGAGCTGAGCACCACCAGAGCAAAGTCTTCTGCTGAGCTTGAGTGATCAGTGTGGCAACCCAGTAGCTGCAAATTGTGCAGCTCTCCCATCTCAGGTGACTGTTCAAACGGATAGGAAAGAGTTTGTTTCTGTTATCATGAGTGGGAAAAGATCTGTGCTGTCTCTCTAGAGGATCCAGCCTTGCCAGGTAAGGATGATTCCCTATGAGTGAATTTTTTGGGAAAAAAAATAATCTAGAAAGCACCTTTAGAGCAACTGCATCCAAAAACTATTTTGTATACTAGTTGAGGCCATCAAAATCCAGTTTGGAGGAGTGCTGGATATTCCTCATGCACATCTGAGGTCAGTGGTCATGGCTAAACATGTTAGTCTTTCAAACCTAAGCATCTCTGTCAAAACAGATAAAACAAAACTTAGAGTCTGAAAACTGGCCCTTCAAAAGGAGGGTGTGTGGGTGGGGGTCAGGTGTCTTTGATGCAGGCCAGATACAGCACAGGAATGTGCAATATCCTGCTTCCTTCAACACAAAAAAAAAATCAAAGAGTGAGAGATCGTCTCCCTGCTCACAGCTCTGAACCTTTCAGCCAACGAGCTCTCCACTGAGGGGACCTCTCTCAGGGGACGGCTCCAAGTGCCTGGCTGTGCCTGGCCATCTGTTTGTCTGCTTTTTTTTTTTTTTCTTTTTTCCTTGCTTTTTTTGTTGTTGATATTGTTTTTTTCTCTCACTGACTCCATATTCCACCACTCAAATAGCCCTGTGCCTTAGTGCAGTCCTGAAAGGCCTTGGCCATATCTTTAGTTTGGAGACCAGCACCATGCCATAAAGCAATTCAGGTTTTTGCACTCAGGGTGGTATTTATACTTACCCACTTCTGTGTACCTAGGCCTTGATATTGACAGGGTGGCAATGTAGAGGGCATTTAGTATGCACTTGCACAGCCTTTTCTGTGGCTTAAAACTCTACCTGTAAAATGGCAGTCATATACCTCAACATCTCAAAGGTTGTGGGACAGTAACTTAATTAATATTTGTGAAGTACACAGAGATGTTATTACTAGCAGCAGAGCCCACACAGAAATTACTAATTATTTACTCAGGACAGGCTTGGCTCTGAATGTACAGCAAACAAAGGGCGTAGAACACTGAGGGCTAGTGATAAAGGAGAAAAAGTATGGTCATTTCCTCACCATCTCATGCACTGAGGCAGAAATCAGAGGGGGAAAACACTAAGTGTTTATTAATTCAAATTTATGTTATATTGTATATGTGCAGGGATCGAGTCTGGACTGAATAGTGACCTTGTTCTTAATTTTTTTACTTCCAAGTTATTTTTATTTTGCAGATATGGCTTTATATACAATACAAATAATACTTACAAAATATATTTTACAAATTCAATGAATTACTAATGGGATATGATGTATTTCACAACCCAGGCTGTCAACCAGGATTTGTCTTTTCACACAAACCTATATTTGCATAATTAAGACTGAACACAACCAACCATTTGATAATCTCAAGAACAATATAACAGCTCAATGAAGATTAGAAACAGCAAGAAAATGTCAGTGTCTGAGGGAGAAATTAGGGGAGAACACAGGCAGGGCGGGGCGATTGGGGGAGGGATACAAAACGAGCAAGCAAACCAGAAAGTTAATTATTTTCCATTCCTCTTTGCTAGTTGCATGCTAGCTGTAATGAGAACAGCAGCTAAGTAGCCATGCCAGCCCTCCAGGTCGGTGATGGATATGACATGGAATGTGAGGAACTGAGCGCTGCTGCTGCTGTTACATCTGTTTTAAAAAGTGACATCAGCTTCCCTCCAGAGCTAACTAACCCAGCAATTTTTGCAACTGATAATGGGACACACTTGCTATTAATGAACTCAAGGTGATGGGAAGAATCAGACCCAAATCCATCCAGTCTAACAGCCTGTTTGCTATTATTTTATCCCTTAAGCTTTTGTTGTCTGTACTTCTTGATAGAGTTTGCTTTTGTGTAAATTAAGTCCAGGCCATTAAAAAGCGTAGAAAACAACAACTTCGAGCACAGTCTCATTATATTCCAAGAATGTTGTCATGGTTTAACCCGGCTGGTAACTCAGCACCACGCAGCCGCTCGCTCACTCCCCCCTCCCTCAGTGGGATGGGGGAGAGAATCGGAAAGAAAATAAAAGGTTAGAGCCGAGGACTGAGATAAAGACAGTTTAATAAGAGAAAATAATAATAATAGTAATAATGAGAATGATAACAGAATATACAGAATATACAAAACGAATGATGCACAATGCAATTGCTCACCACCCACCGACCGATGCCCAGCCCGTCCCGAGCCGCAAGCAGTCCCCGAGCCGCGAGCAGTCTCCGAGCCACGAGCCGTCTCCCCGTGACCGACCGACCAAACTAACCCCCCCTCAAGCATGACGTTCTATGGTATGGAATAGCTCTTTGGTCAGTTTGGGTTAGCTGTCCTAGCTGTGCTGTATTCCCAGCTTGTTATGCACCTGGGCGAGCAGGAGAAGCTCAAAAAGTCCTTGAGTAGTCTGAGCACTACTTGGCAACAGCTGAAAACATCAGTGTGTTATCAACATTCTTCTGGTACTAAATCCAAAACACAGCACTATGCTAGCTACTGTGAAGAAAATTAACTCTATCCCAGCCGAAACCAGGACAAATGTTAAAACATGAAATACCTTTGGCCTTTATAAAATATACCAAAAAATAAAAATAATGAGGACATAAAGTGGGAAACGAACGCCTGCAACTGGGAGTCCCCAGCTCAGTATGCCTGTCACTAGCAGTGTACTATGCCGTAACAAAGCAATCAGCAAACTGGAAATTCCTCCTGCTGTGCACAAATGAAGCCAGAAATGACCGTCACTGCTGCTTGTACAGACAACATCAACATCTATGTGATGCTGGGTATGTTTGGTAGCCCTGGACTACAGAGCCTGAGCAGCATATCCTGATGCTTCAACATCAAGCTTAGGCACAAGCTGGTTTCACTTCCATTAAAAGATTTTTTTGTAACCACTGGAGGATCTGAGGTAGCCGAGGGGGGGAAATAATAATGTCTTCAAGTTCCAGACAGAAAAAAATGAATGCCACTCGTGATTTAGTGCAAAAGACAGTAGGGAAATCACCATTTTTATTATCCTTTTTTCCTCACCCGTTGTTCATGTTTTACCCAGTGCCTTTCTGAACAACAATTATACAACATCTTAATCTGTACATTTGTGTGAACAACCATTACCAATATAACTGCAAAATATCACAGACTCTTATGATGTAATTAGGCATCAGGCATGATAAGCTTATTATTAACCAAAATTTATTGCCTTCCAGCATGGCTGCTGAAAGTAAAATCATTCAGCTCTCATTTTCCCTGATTGTAGAAAGTGCAACAGCAAGCTTTAGGTTTTGTACAGAATGCACAAAAGGTTAAACACAACATTTAGACTATTGAGCTGAAACTTGTATCGCAATGCTAGGCACTGTGTGATTCAGTGTCAGGCCATAACCTGGATGAGAAATTTCAAAGATTTTTTCCTTGCCCTGATTACAAATTAAACAGTTTTCACCAGCTGACAAGATTTCTACCCGAATGAGTCTCAAACAGAACCAAAGGAATGGCTGATTCTGGAAACAAATGGAGAGGCCACCAATTTTTGTAAGCAACTCAGAGAATGTGTCTTAAATAAGGGACAACAGAAGAAGCTACAGTGCAACAAATCAACAAAATAACCAGTAAGAAATTATGAGGATTAAGATGATATTCACTCCAAAATGATAAAGGAACTCAAGCAAACAGCTGAAAACAAATGTAATTTGTAATCTCTCTTTTATTAACCCCTGCACCTGAGGACTGAGAAGTGGCAAATGGGATGTCAGTTTTTTAAAGAAATTTCACAAGGGAACTACAGGCTTCTAACTCTGGCCATATCTGTGCTGGGAAAATTTGAGGTAATTCGAGATAGCCAGCATGGCTTCACCAAGGGCAAGTCCTGCCTGACGAACCTAGTGACTTTCTATGATGGTGTGACAGCATCAGTGGACAAGGGAAAACCAAGAGACGTCATCTATCTGGACTTCTGCAAAGCCTTTGACACGGTCCCCCACAACATCCTTCTCTCTAAATTGGAGAGCTATGGATTTGATGGGTGGACTGTTCGGTGGATAAGGAACTGGCTGGATGGTCGCATCCAGAGGGTAGTGGTCAATGGCTTGATGTCCGGATGGAGACCAGTGATGAGTGGTGTCCCTCGGGGGTCCAAACTGGGACCGGTGCTGTTTAACGTTTTCATCAATGACTTAGACAGCGAGATCGAGTGCACCCTCAGCAAGTTTGCAGATGACACCAAACTGAGTGGTGCAGCTGACACACCAGAAGGACGGGATGTCATCCAGAGAGACCTGGACAGGCTGGAGAGGTGGGCCTGTGTGAACCTCATGAGGTTCAACAAGGCCAAGTGCAAGGTCCTGCACCTGGGTCGGGGTAACCCCCGGTATCAGTACAGGCTGGGGGAAGAAAGGATCGAGAGCAGCCCTGCCAAGAGGGACTTGGGGGCGCTGGTGGATGAAAAGCTGGACATGAGCCAGCAATGTGCGCTGGCAGCCCAGAAGGCCCACCCTCCTCTCGGCTGCATTAGGAGAAGCATGGCCAGCAGGTCGAGGGAGGTGATTCTGCCCCTCTACTCTGCTCTGGTGAGGCCTCACCTGGAGTACTGCGTCCAGCTCTGGAGCCCTCAGCACAAGAAGGACATGGAAGTGTTGGAGCGGGTCCAGAGGAGGGCCACAAAAATGATC
>NW_009259587.1:196237-208877 GCF_000687185.1 Egretta garzetta
GGCGGTGAAACACTGGAACAGGTTGCCCAGAGAGGTGGTGGAGGCCCCATCCCTGGAAACATTCAAGGCCAGGTTGGACGGGGCTGTGAGCAACCTGATCTAGTTAGCGGTGTCCCTGCTCACTGCAGGGGGGTTGGTCTAGATGACCTCTAGGGGTCCCTTCCAACCCAAAGCATTCTATGATTCTATGAATTAATAGAAACTATAATAAAGACCAGAATTAGTGGACATGTCATTAAAGATTATATATTTGGGGAAAAAATAACCAGGAGATTTTACATAGTCCTGCCTGGCAAACATGTGGGAGTTCTTCCGAGGGTCAACAAGTACATCCAGCTTATATCAACTACCTGGCTTTCCAAGGGTGGGTTTTTTTAAGTCTCTTCCAGTACCTTTTCAGCAAACTAATTAGTCATGGCATTGCATGGTGAATACTTGATTAAAAGTCAGGAAACAGAAAGCAGGATGAAAACAGAACAGAACAAGATCATGAAGATCAAGAAAAATTTGTGTTGGGATCATGTGCTGCTCAATGCAGTGGTGATCAACCTGGAAAGGACATGAGCAGCAAGTTGAGAACCTCTGCTGCTGATGTGCTGATACTGAGTAGGAAGAGGAGAGAATGGTGGTGAAAAATTTCAGAGGTGCTTTGCACACCGTACAATCAAAAAGCAGATGAAGTTCAGTAGAGATTAATGCAAAGAAATACATAAGGGGAAGAACAACCCTAACTTCATACACAAAATTATGGGCTCTGAGTTGACCACTAGGACTCAGGAGAAAGACCATGGGGCTGCAACAGATGAAGCGTTAATGATTATTAGGAATGAAACTGAGAACAAACCAGAATATCCTCATGCCACCATAAGGAATCAGGGTTCCCTACATATTAAGCTGTGTAAAATTCTGTCTCTCCGTTTTAAAAAGGACACAGCAGAAACTGAATAAATGCATGAAAAGGATAATTAGAAGTGTGAAATTGCTTCAACAGAGGTGATGACTAAGTGAGTAAGACTCTCATCTAGCTCAGAGGGAATCCTGGGGAATTAAGATAAAGGTCTCTAAAACTGTAGGCAGCATAGAGAAGGCACATAGAGATCAACCATTCATCTTCTCTTTTAACTTAAAAACTGAATGTCATTGAAAAGCTTTGAAGGAGCAGGCTTCAAAACAGTGGTAATGCTTCACTTAGGTGGTGTTAACTAGTGGAATTCCTTGACAGAGAAATTTGTGGACCCAAAGTTTACCTGGTTTGAAGAGAATATTAGTCAAGTTCATGCAAGGGAAATCCCTCAAGAATTACTATCTGTCCAGAAACTACACCTAGATCATGTCTTTTCCAGGATATTCAAGGAGTAGGAGTCCCTTTCCCCCACCTCTGTCAGCCAACCTGGAAGCTGGTAATAGATTTGTCTAAGAAGTCTCTCCAGAGACAAGCACCAACCAAAAAAATGTCTTTGGTGAGCAGCAGGAGAGTAGATAGATTTTGATATAGAATGTTCTAGGTCTGAGGGAAGGATATTAGAAATCTGGATTTATGACAAAATAACTTGAAAAAAATTAATGAACTCTCAAGATACTAAAATTTTCTATGAGGCCAAGAGGAGATCAAACAAGTCCCTGGAGAAGTACCACTATATGCTCATCCTGTCCTTATAGTCTTTGCAGTAGACATCTATTAAGGACTATAGCAAACTGAGCTAGAGGCAACTTTGGTCTGACTTGCTACTGGTATTTTGTTTGATCTGACCTCTTTTTTTATGGCATCATGCAAACAGGCAGTGTCAGGGCTTAAAGCACATTCCCCTGCTCCTGGGGATTTGGCTGCCTGGGCTCAGGGCCAGCTTAGAGAGAGCACAGCTGCTGACTTTGAAAGCTGCTGCAAAGAAAACTGGAAGAAGCCTCAGCAGATGCTGCCCCTCCTTCCCTGCGGAGCTGCTCTTAGCTGTGACCATCACCCTTGGCCTCTGCCTGAGCTATGCTGCAGTTGTGTTATAGCCATGCCCACACCCGGCCATGTACTCCACTGATTAAGACTCCTGACCCACAGCCTAACTGCCCAGTGCACCCTGGGGCCTATCTTGTCACCATGACTTCACCCAGTGATCAGTGGCCCCCAGTTGTCCCTTGTCCTCGGCCCCAGCCCTGCTCTGCTTAGCTTGTTGGGATGTGGTGGGAGTGCACCCAGCCAGGGAGGGCACAGCCCTGCCAGCCTACCCTAGGCACCTACCCTGGCTGGGTGCAGCCATGCACCTACCACGCCCTGCCCATTCCCCATGGCCCATGCTGTACCTCAACACAGAGCAGCAGTGATGAAGTTTGATCAGTGTCTTCTGCTAATACCCACCCTGTCTGAACAGCCAAGATGCCTGTGACAGCACCTTTTGTCTTAAAAAAAAATTATCTCTTAGCACACTGCCATAGTTCAGAAGAGTTTCATTTATACAGAGATTTCTACTGTGAAATTCTATTGATTGCATAATACAACATTTCCTTTTGGAATTGGCAGCTAAAGTATATAAAGCCCTTTATAACAGGAGACTTCTGCCCAAAGTTAGTATACAGGAAAAGTGGAAAAGAAGGCTAAATACAGGCTGTTCTCTTCTTTGCTGTGCTTTTAGAACAATGTTCCCCATTCCTGTCTCTGCAAGAAGCACTGTGAGAAATAACTCAAACTGTCTGCTCTAGTAGGATAGCAAAATCGCAAAGCTCTGGCTCTGAACACAAGTGTAAAAGTACATTGAAAGCCAAGAAAAAAGAGGAAAAGAGGGGGAAAAAAGCCCTCAATTGACATTTTCTTTAGTGTTTGGTTCACTGCAGTAGATATTTCTCTAAATAATATATTGCATTAAATTTTAAAGTACTATGGGTTTCAAAATGTTTGATCCTTCATTCTGGTTTGTATACCTATGGAGTTCATTTATTTGATTCTTTCCATAGTCATGAAGATTAGAATTTTCCTTTTTAGTTTTAACGTGGGAATCTTAACTCATTTAGTCAGCTGATTCCAGGAACCGAGGTTTTAAAAGTAGAACATCAAACATTGAAAAATTAGCAATAAAGCTCTAAGAGTTGGCAACAGTTACCACTGCAAGGACTTTTCTTTTTAGCTTTTAAAGTTTTACAGTTCTGAATCAATACACTTCAATGATGGAAACAGTAGAAGTCTTCTGATACTACCTCCCAAACCCTCTCCTCTTGAAACTAGAATTCCCATAAAATAAGTCAAGATAGCAAAGAGAGCAACAGCTTTTATGCAGGATACCAGTTACATGTGCACGTACTTTGGTCCTGATCAGATACTTCTCCTTTCTCCCCTTCCCCACCTATTTTGATCATTTACTTAATCGTCTGTTACCATGCACAATGAATACTGCTTTGTCCAGCATGTAATGATATTTCTAATGGTCTAGAGTAACAGACTCACTGCTGTTCTGCTGAAGTTAATGCAAGTTTTGCTGATGGCCTTTAGTGTCTGAAAAAAATCAGGGTTTTTTCTGCCTTGGTAAAACATGTTAACATTGAGTCAATGAGTCTAGAGTTCAAGCAGATTTTCCCTTTACAGTCAATTTAAAATATTAATTCTGTGAAGCCAGGTCTACATATCTTAAAAAAATCAAAAGTTAAAATTAAAAATAGAACATGAACCGTTTCCACTTCACTCAAAAATGTCTTTTCTACTCAAGAAGAAAAAGAGTGACTATTAGGAGGAGAATTGGAGAAAAAGACAAAATTTGGGATAGGCTTAAATTTAGTATCTGGTAGTTTACATTAGAATTAATTTCACTTGAAGTCTATCAAAAACCAGAATAAGATTTCAGGTAAAGCTTTCTGAAGTAAATGTATGTATGTAATTATGATAGATTACACAAAAGGAAAAACTAAGGTTTGTATTAGTAGACCTTGCTCTCCTTCAGGCATTGCTGCAGTCCAGAACTGAAACATGTCTGGGCTCAGGAAAAGCTCCTGCTGATAACCCAGATGAGGAACACAGCTTTCTTTCCAGCTACATTTAGATGTGAGTTAACCTGTATTAACAAATTTTAGGGGAAGGTAGGCCTTCTGTCTTATGTTACTAGGTGATATTTGACTTTTCCTCATCCTGCCTCTTGAGTTGAAATGAGGAAGATAGGCTCAACCCCTCGCGAGCATACCTGTGAAAGGTATTTATCAACTAAGCTGACCTTGTCATCTCCCTGCAAGGAGAAATTCAGATACCTGACTTCCCATTTACAATGCCAAAACCTAAACATTATGCCCTTCAATAGCCTCTCTCTCTCCCTGCTAAACCACATATTAACAAGACTGAAGGTTTCTTTCCAAAGAAGCCCTGGGGCATTTTGGCTGATTTACATAGGGGCTGATTTCTTCACATGTAACAGAAATACCATAGTAATCAATCCACTAAGGGAGAAAAATTAAATATTCCCCCAACTACTCAACTTCTAAAGGATTCCAGCAGTTTCTGAATTTAATTACTGACAAGTTTAGATATGCTGGGAGATTCCAGGGCTGGTTTTATGCACTTTCCCTTGAACCTCTCTTGTCAGACTTTCTCACAGTTCTTCATAAATGAAGGCCCTGATTGTTTAGATTAAATTGGAACATTGTGTTTATGTCCATACAGTGCAATACTAAACATAAACAAAGTCACATGGAAATTCTTGGTATGAGAAAAGAAGACAGATCTCCAGTGTAACTCTGTTTTATCACAGAGCACATAATTCCTCTTAAAATCCAGAAACAATATTGTTATTTAAACCCCAACAAAATACTGCAGTGTAAAAGAACATACCGATTTATTCTCAATAAGGCAAGTGAACCCTGATTCTTTCCACCGAGTATTCAGAAAACTTACTGTGCTACAAACAGGTTCAATACTAGCCTGAAATTCAGGGTCCCTACTCAGGCTTGGCTGAACACAGCAAAGAACACTGAACAAACTTGCACAGTTAGCTATAACAGTTTGTGTATTTTCCACTCCTTCAATTTGGGAATGTTTGTGTGTACACAGGACCTTCAAATTGGAAATCAGAGTTCCCAGCTACAGGGAGCTGGTGGATGGGCTGTTTCCCTTTTAGTGGCAACCTTTTGCAGCAGCTCCTGGCTTTTGAGCACTGTAGCCTGAAGTCAAATGAATTGTTCAAAGATAACATAGCTGCACATCCATGTTCAGCTGCAAAGGTCACACCATCAGGATGCACAGATCCAAGAAAAAGGCCGAGCAAGAGGTTGGTGGTTGGAAGCAAAATTCTTGAAAATATTTTGCCTTTAAATTCATGTCAGAATAGTCTCAGTAGAGCCACTAACCCTTTTCCATTATTAAAAACCCTTCTTAATGAAACACCTGAAGTTTCTTGAAATTAAAAAGTAAGATTGTTAAAAAATTCTTTCATGCACAGAACTGAACATATCTCTCAACTCTTCCCAATGTCTTTATAGAGCAGTCATCTTTTTTATTTTCCTGGTGTTTAAGTAAAAATGCTGAGCAGAGGAAGATCACAACTAAACAGATCAAACAGCAAAAATCCAAGACTGACTTCCTGATCCCTCCTTCATCAGTCCTTCTGCACTGCCATTCAGCGGGACCTGGACAGGCTGGAGAGTTGGGCGGAGAGGAACATGATGAAGTTCAACAAGGGCAAGTGCCGAGTGCTGCACCTGGGGAGGTCAAATCCCATGCACCAGTACAGGCTGGGGGATGACCTGCTGGAAAGCAGCTCTGCCAAGAGGGACCTGGGAGTCCTGGTGGATGACAAGCTGAGCATGAGCCAGCAGTGTGCCCTTGTTCCCAAAAAGGCCAATGGTATCCTGGGGTGCATTAAGAGAAGTGTGGCTGGCAGGTCGAGGGAGGTAATCCTCCCCCTCTACTCTGCCCTGGTGAGACCCCACCTGGAGTACTGTGTCCAGCTCTGGGCTCCCCAGTTCAAGAAAGATGAGAAACTCCTAGAAAGAGTCCAGAGGAGAGCAACTAGGATGATAAAGGGACTGGAGCATCTTGCCTATGAGGAAAGGCTGAGAGAGTTGGGCTTGTTCAGCCTGAAGAAGAGAAGACTGAGAGGGGACCTCATCGATACATACAAATATCGTAAGGATGGAAGTCAAGAGGACGGAGTCAGACTCTTCGCAGTGGTGCCCAGCAACAGGACAAGGGGCAATGGGTACAAACTGAGACATAAGAGGTTTCACTTGAATAGGAGGAAAAAATTCTTTACTCTGAGGGTGACAGAGCACTGGAACAGGCTGCCCAGGGGGGCTGTGGAGTCTCCTTCTCTGGAGATATTCAAAGCCCGCCTGGATGAAGTCCTGTGTAACCTGCTCTAGGAGAACCTGCTTTAGCAGGAGGGTTGGACTAGATGATCTCCCGAGGTCCTTTCCAACCCTTGCGATTCTGTGATTCTGTGATTCCATTCTGACTACAACTCTGGTCCACACACCAGCAGCAATGACATTTGTGATCACACTCTGGTATCATATTTTATAATTTGAAAATCCAAGAAGTTGCAGTGACACTCAGGAAAGTCAAGTGTTTATCTTAGATACTTGTTAACTTGCCCTGACTAATTAATAAATTGTCAGCAATCGCATTGTTACCTGGGAGATACTGAAAATCCTAGGAATAAGTGTAAACATTTATGTAGCTTAAATGTAGGAGTATTTAAAGGTGTTACCCTTTGTTAATGCCCGTAGTCACTTTTTCTTTGTAATGGACAAGAGGTCTAAATGGATGTCTTTCAGTGTCACTTAATGGGGATTGAACCAAGCCTCAATTAAACAGGCACTTTCACCTTTGAAGAACCAATGAAGCGTGCAGACACACACCCCAAAGAAACCAAAGCACGTGACAGTATTTTGGTTTATTTTTACAAGATGCTTGACATACCTACTACAGGGTTATTACAAGGAAACAAACAACAACTGAACACAAAAGGATTTGTTTGTTGCAAGAGTAAAACTTGAATTCTTTGCACTACCTATGTTCCCATGAAGTCATGAGAACTTATAACCTCCGAAGACCTACATTTTCAGCCTATGACACTGTGTTTTAGCCTTGCTCCACAAATAAGCACCACAAATCTATTAGGAAGAATTGAAAGCATGCTCATGCATGTGTAAGCATGTTTCGGATTTAATGAGCAGTGAAAAATGAAGTGACAATGATGACACTTCAACACAGTTTATAAACTGGTATTTGGGAATGTACATGCACTGTAGAGGCAGCTCTATACTATTATTTGAAAGAAAAGTAGGCAGCTATCAGTATGTACTTCCCCATATAAAAATACCTTATTTGACAGCTTTACTTAATGTTGTGTAAAAACACCATATTTAGAAAATAACATATAGCAGAGAGAATTACTCTGCAGAGGCAGCTACTCTCAGGAGTTAACTTCAGATGCAGAAGGCAAATCTTTCAGCTAGAGCTTACCTTGCACTAGAACTCATTCTCTGTTGACTGGAAATGAAGATTTTTTTAAGTTTCAGGGGTTTTGTGAAGCTGAACTGCATTCAGCAGGAAGACCTGAGCAGGGGAGTAGAATTGAATTGCATGTAAACCCCCCCATTTCACCAGTGACTGCTAGCTACCTGGGTCCTCAGGCACATCCTAAGATAAGATGTTGAATTTTTTAACACCATCAAAATTCAGCCAGTATATGGTGGGACATCTCTTCACTGTGCTGTGTTGGTGAGGCAAAAAAGGTAGCAGCTTCTCCCCACAGACCCTCATTACATAGGTTCCTTGGCTAGGCTTGAGGCTATCCGGTGCCCTCTTACAAAAGGGGCATTAAACAAGAATTATCATGAGGACAGAACCAGACCAGAAGATGAAGTATCTTAGCTTGAAATACAGTAACTTTGTATAGAGGAGATGTAAAATGAAGGGAAACAGAGTTGATACAGGTAACTGAGGTGGAAGGGGACAAAGACTAAAGGAGAAAAAAGCCATCTGTTGAAGTTAAGAATTGGGGAATGAGAGGAAAAACTACTATACAGGCAGAAAAATGCACATTCAAATGAAGGAGTTAACAAAAGAATTGGAAATATGGAACTGGGAAAGTATTTCCTACTGGGGATAGCTGGGGAGGATATTATTTGCATTCAGAGGAACAGGGTTATGTTCTCTTTTCCCTTTTTTCAACACAGAAATAAAATTAACTACTGGCCATTTGCATTGTACTTGTATGTAAACAGAGAAAACCCAAACTAAAAATAAGGGGATCAACAAGTATATGCTGTATAGGGAATCCAAATAACCATGGCTAGGTGGTTCAGCATACATAGGAAAGAACAAGTACGGTAGAATTGTTTCCTTAAACAAAAAGACTCTGGAAGTCAGCATGATCTCAGTTTTGAAGTTATAACTAGGACACCTGATCCTAGCGTTATAACCTACACTCAGCAGCAATTTTCTTTAGAAGAGGTCTTCTCATGGACTGCTATAGAGGGAGAACTAGACAAAGACTGAGCAGAATCCAGCCAAAAAAAATGGTGCAGTGGGATTTTATTCAAAAACCTCTGTACCCAAGGTACAGCAGTATAAGAAAATAATGAAGGTGTTGGATGAAAGTGAGGTGGAACTCATCAGTAGGCACGTACTACAAGAGATCTCAGCTAAAGAAATAGGAATGGGTATTTGCAAAGACTACAGAAAGAGAGGTGTTTGTACACACACCAACAGAAGGCTTTCTTGTACAAAACAAAAGCAAGAAACAGAGGCAGGAAGGAAATCACAGGGAATAGCTTGAGTAATAGCCAAAATGCAGTTTAGAGCCTGTGTAAATGTCAAGGTAGGGGACAGAAAGGGGGGAGAGCTCACATGTAGTGTTAAAAATCAGTTCTCCAATTAAAAAAAAAATAATGTGTGAAAGAGGAAAAAAGAGAGAGGAAGGGGCAAGTACTTTGAACAAGAGTGTTAATCCCAAAAGAGATACTTTCCACCTGTAAAAATAAATCCCAGAGTCCTAGCAGTGCCAGTAGGTATGAATAACAAACTGCAAACGTTAGCTGAAAGAGGAAAAGTGTAATATGACAAACAAAACACAAGACACAGGAAGAAGAATATTTTGAGTAAAAAGTGGTCAGGTGGAGAACACACTCTCAGATGAAAATTCAGTAATCTCTTCATCTTTCAGCTCCCAGATCAAAATAGGTGACTAAAACATTAGAACAGAGGAGAAGACACTAAAGAATACTCTTTCTGCCATTTTCACTTAAGGTAATGAAGACTGAAGGAAATTAAATAACTGCCAAAGGCAGCAATTAACGTAAGCAGGAGAATTATTTTTAAAGCAACATAAATAATATTAGAAGGAAGCAGACTGTGTGAAGCTTCTCAGGTGTCAGAGAGTGCAGCAGATTCATGAATTTCCTGGCTTCCTTTTTATCAGTGCTTACAAAGCACTATTTTAAAGCTTTGCTGGCTAACTCTTCCAGACCTGCAACTCTTTTGCATACAGAATTTGTCAGATACCAGAAAAAAAAATAGCCTCAAAAATTGTAACACCATGTCTCATAAGAAACTTGTTTTGTTTCCATGGTCATAGCAATGAAGCCTTACTGCAAGGTGAGAGAAAGACAAAACAGTAACTATAAAGTGAACATTTATTACCTGACCATGGTGGCTATGGTGCAGCCCTCAGTAGTAAACAAGACACATAGAAACAGATGTTTCTACAAGATCAGGCTATGCATGTTGCACAGAAACATCACCCAGAGCAATTTTTGTGGAGTTCTTGCGTGGGCATGCTGTGCTCAGTGTATCTTTCTGATTCTGTATCCTTGTCCAATATATAGCTGCTGCCATGGTGGAGCAAAATCTAAATACGGAAAAGAAGAGTTAAAGGGGAAGTACTTAGAAATAAAACAAAATTTTAAATGGAGGCAGAAGACCTCTTGTAACAGATATGCCTTTTAGACTTTCTTTCAGTGATCAGCTTTCAGCCTTGATCAGAAGGTGAAGCACACTGAAAAATCCTTCTGAGGCTCATTCATCCCATAATCAGAAAATATCTTCATGAAGAATATGAGGCCAATTTATGTTGCTCGTCAGTAACCATGGTTGATATCAGAACCAGACTATACAACTCTTTTTGAAGTCTAATTCAAGACAAGGATTTTTGACAGTGAGCTCTTTGGATTAACAAAGAATGTTAAGCCATTGACTCAGTATGGCTAAGGTTTCATCCTTCTTACACAGAAATATGTATGGTACAGCATTTTTTTTCCCTAATTCTCTTTTTACTAGGTGATCCAAATGGTTTTCTTGTGGTGCCCCACTAGGTTTCCAAATGGTAAAGAAAGGTTAAGAAAAAGAGGATGACAGTTTTCACACTACCTTCAGAACCGAGGAAGGAGGATGCCAACCTAAGGTGTACATGTGGACTATCTACCCATCTGACCTAAATTAAGAGCTCTTTCTGACAGCTGGGAGAAAGTCCATCAAGAAGCTGAAACCTGTCTTTTTCAAAACATTTGGGACTTTAGTGGAACAAAACCTATGTTTTCTTGAATAGGAATTTAGATATATGCTCTTTTGTTTACAAGTATAGGCATGTAAATTGCTCAAGAACTAAGAACCCAGTAGATACTTAAATCAAGTTTTGAGGCTTCCAAGAAAAAAACTAATGACAAGAATAAACTTAAATGTTTTCTTTTTTTTCCTCCCTGAAATTACTATAGGTAGAGTTTGGGGGCCTTTAAACCTAAAAATCCCTTTAGTTTTTGAAAGACACTCTGCTTGTATGCCCATTTTTGAAAATTCAGATCAAGAACTGTGGAGAAGACTGTCTAGACTGTTACCTTCACTTTTGAAAGAGTAAGAGGGAGTTAAAAAGAAATTGCTCAGAAAATCCTACTGTGAAGCTCAGATGGCATGTGGGCATGTTCACAAGCTTGGTTGCCTACACAGATTTCCTCAGTGAAAAAATCAGATTGAGCCTCACCATAGGTTTCCTAGCATGATGAGAAGGTTGACTCTGGCACCACTGGAATGGCTGCATTGCAGACATAAATCATGCCTCAGTAAAAGTCCAGGTCCGACCATTTTTAAAACAAAAGATAAAAGGATGCAATCCTTTTTCTAGAAAAAGGAGTACAAGTTCTATTGTCAATTAGTGTGAAGAATAATCAATCTTAAAAACCTACAAGTGAGTTATAGAACCACTCACTGCCAAGTTTAATTACAAGCAGAATGAGCTGTATGTGACGGAAAAGAGGAGTTTAATTTTCTGCTGCCTTTCCCTTCATACAGGCACCAACAGACGATATCACAATAGGATGTGGTGGCTTTCTACACTTGGTTATTTTTCCAGTAAGAGGTAACATATAATTATACAAAGCAGAGAACAAACATGGGGCAGAGATTGGGGGAATCAAGGTTTTCCACTCTTAACAAAAAAAATATCTCAAATCTTCTGCAAGCACGTATAAAAGTTAAAATAAAGTCACTCTGGAAGGTCCTTTTCCCAAAAAGGACACAAAGTAGTTGCTGCTACTACCATTCAGTGAAAGGTTGAATTGTGTCTCCTCATGAAACTGCTCCTTACACACCACCTCCCTTCCCCTAGTCCTCCTCAGCAAGAGGAAGAATGTACTAAACTTTCTGTAACACCTCTAATGAAGTATGCTCATTTACCTCCAGGTGTCTCATTCTGATCTATTTTACCTGACCTTGCTGTCCCAATAAGGGCTTGTCCAATGCCTAATAACTGCAGTACCTGGGAAATTCTCTTGAGGCTGATTTGATACTATACAGAACTGAAAATGAACATTTGGGGTATTATTTTGTCTTTCATAGCAATTGAGCATCCCCGGGAAAAGGCAACCTACTATGGGAAAGTAAGGATCACAGGACTTCAGTCGCCTTTTCATCTCTGGCTGACATGTTCCAAGTCATATGGCTTTATAAATTCTTACTGATCTCCATCAACATGTCTCTTTGATGTTTAAAGTCTCAGCTGGAGCCACATTTGTAAGCCAACAACTCCTTTCAAAATATTTATGTCCATTGACTCAAAGTTCAAAACAGGGCAAGATTCTTTTTGTATAACTGCTTAGAGCAAGCACAGTATTTCTGTTACACTAGTTCGAGGAACAGGCATGACGTGTACTTTAAGACACTATACCTCATGTAATTTTTGGCACTGGCGTCAAAGAACTATAACCTTTGAGTAAATGAGAACAATGTGCTCAGTGCTTCTCATATTATAGAATCATAGAATCATAGAATGGTTTGGGCTGGAAGGGACCCCTAGACGTCACCTAGTCCAACCCCCCTGCAGTGAGCAGGGACACTGCTAACTAGATCTGGTTGCTCAGAGCCCCGTCCAACCTGGCCTTGAATACTTCCAGGGATGGGGCCTCCACCACCTCTCTGGGCAACCTGTTCCAGTGTTTCACCACCCTCATTGCAAAGAACTTCTTCCTTATATGCAGTCTAAACCTACCCTGGTTTAGTTTAAAACCGTTACCCCTTGTCCTGTCACAGCTGGCCCTACTAAAAAGATTTTCCCCATCTTTCCTATAGGCTCCCTTTAGGTACTGAAAGGCCGCAATCAGGTCTCCCCGCAGCCTTCTCTTCTCCAGGCTGAACAAGCCCAACTCCCTCAGCCTGTCCTCATAGGAGAGGTGCTCCAGCCCT
>NW_009259587.1:208899-219825 GCF_000687185.1 Egretta garzetta
GGCTCATGTCCAGCTTTTCATCCACCAGCACCCCCAAGTCCCTCTCAGCAGGGCTGCTCTCAATCCTTTCTTCCCCCAGCCTGTACTGATACCGGGGGTTACCCCGACCCAGGTGCAGGACCTTGCACTTGGCCTTGTTGAACCTCATGAGGTTCACACAGGCCCACCTCTCCAGCCTGTCCAGGTCTCTCTGGATGACATCCCGTCCTTCTGGTGTGTCAACCGCACCACTCAGCTTGGTGTCATCCGCAAACTTGCTGAGGGTGCACTCGATCTCACTGTCTAGGTCATTGATGAAAATGTTAAGCAGCACTAGTCCCAGTACGGACCCCTGAGGGACACCACTCATCACCGGTCTCCATCTGGACATGGAGCCATTGACCACTACCCTCTGGATGCGACCATCCAGCCAGTTCCTTATCCACCGAACAGTCCACCCATCAAATCCACAGCTCTCCAATTTAGAGAGAAGGATGTTGTGGGGGACCGTGTCAAAGGCTTTGACTATTAAGCTAGTTTTGACTCTACTGAAATCAACTTCAGTGGTCTATAAGTTTTCCATGAGGAAAATCAAGCTATATTAAGGCTCTTAAAAAGGAAATCGTTCACACAGTTTACTGTGGCTCCAAAATATACATAAGCTACCTATGGAAAAAATCCAATGGAATGCAAGGGTGATTAAGTCAATAGGGTTCATTAGACATTTATCTTAAAGAATTTAATAAATAATGGCATCCTTTCTCCAGAATTTTTAAAGTCATATGTACTTTCTCTAGCAGGAGAGAAAATGGTGAATTTCAGTTTATAGAGCTCTGTGTCGAGTATCGATTTTATGTATATCACTGCAGATTTTGTTTTGCAAGACTTCTAGATTTATGGTTCCAGTGCCCTTCTGCTTCCTAGGCATTCTTGGCAAGATACTGAAGCCCCCCTCAGGATGTCAGTTCTTTGGCTGGCTGATCCAGAGAGAGGGTGTGAGACAGATAGAGAGGAGGAGCAGTTCCTTCACTTCTCACCAGTTTGTGTTGCTCGTTCTGTCTGGGCTTGGAGGGCTTGAGCCAGCTGCTGCAGAAGACATATCAGTTGCCACATAGAAACATACCCCCCAAATCTTTCCACAACCCATATTCCAGATACCCCAGTTCTCAAAGCAAGAGTCAAATAGAGGATTATATTAAACATAGGCGGCAGTTTCAACCTCTCTGCAGCTGAGCCTGACTGCTGCTGCTGCCTTCTCTTTCTCATTTGCATCCTCCCATCTGTTCTTGCTTGATTTCCTGCCACCCCACACAAATTATTACACTCCTTTCTCAGTCCTCCTCCATCTCTTTCCTTCTCCTGTTACAGCTACTGTCACTGCCTTCTCACTTGCCCCTGCCTTTCCCAGGCTGTCACATTCCTTCCTCCTTACCCAGCTTCAGCCATCACAAGCCCTTCCCTTCCTTGCTCTGCCTTGCCTCTCCCCCCCAGCAGCTGTGGCAGCGCCAGAAGAGAAAGCATGACCACAAAGCTTCCTGAACATGCTGACTTTATTACGTATCTGCCCCTTGCACAAATAGAGTAAAACCATGGCCGTCTATAAGACTCATGTGACATTACGTTGCACTTTCATCTCTCATCAAGCACACATATAACCTTGGAAACAGTGGTATAGATAAAAGATGGCTCATTTAAATTAGATTTTTTTTCTTTTGTATTTCAGTTAATTATCCTCTCATGCATAGCACAGTGAAAGAAATGTCTGTGCATTCTCTCAGCCCCAGGAAATTTGCAGAAAATTCTGGTGACTTTCTAGCTATGCTATTTGAGGAACATGGGAAAGTACCAAGGGAACTCCCATGGAAATTATCTTTCAATATTTTCAGCTTTGTGTATCTGAGAGCAGTGTGCCACACACAACAAAACTAATGGAACGTGGCTGCTTCAGAAAATACATGCCTCCACAGTCTCCTCCCTATATCAAATCTGTTAAATGGCAAGCAGAAAACGCCTATGCAGTTTATGATGAACTGGCAGAGAACATCGGGACCACTGAGGTGCCAGAGCAGCTCCAGATATACTACAAAGACCACTTTACATTGAAACCATCCACTGCTTTTACAAGGGGTTGCCTTAGAAGACTGCCCAGGTGATTAAGGGATTACCCTGCCAAACTACAAGACAGAGCTTTGAACCACAGAGAAAACGAAGCTGACAACTACAATGCTGTGGTTTACTTTAAAGTCTAATATATATTTTTCCATCTTTTTTTTTTATTTGGCAAATGTAAACTCTTTAATGCAAAGCATAGGAAACCATATTCCTATCATCAGGTTTTCCCTATGTCCATGCTTGATCAAATAGGGACCACTTCTCTCAACTCAAACCTTGTCCCTTACATCTATATACTTTCATCCAACTGCAACAATCCACAGAGAAATCAACTTTTCAGGCCCTGCCTGTGCTTCACTCCTGTTGCACCCATGTTCTTTATGTTTCAAAAGCACTGGCATGACACTTTCACAAACCCACTGTGAAGCCAATGGGGAATTTTGTCTGTAAGGCATTGTGGATGAAGGGAATTGCATGAGGATGTAGAAGGACTGCTTGACTTACATATCTCTGTGTCCTTCTCTAGCAAAGACCAGTCAATTCTATGAGGAAAATTATCTCTAGGAAAGAACTGCTCTAATGCAAATTGACCCTGCTTTATTTCAGGGAGGCCCGTTATTACCTTGTGAGTAATCCGCTGAGAAGGTCCAGTGGATTGATGCTCTGTGGAACAGGTTACAAAAATCCAGAGAAGAAATGTCTCTGCTTAAGAAATTTTTTCCTCTTATGATCTGTAGCATTACTCCTAGTCTGCTGCAGCCTAAAGATTATCAGGGAAAGCTAATCAGTTTACAATCCAGGGGGCCACTCCATACCAGGACTTTTTCCTGCTCACTGAAAAAGGTTGCAAACGACTGCTTCAGATCCCTTACGGCCAGATTTTCTCTGGGTGATTGCAATCTGCCCAAACAGATACATAAGAGAATTTAACTGTTTTCACTAAAGGAAAGATCAGCAACTTCAAATGGCAGAGAAAGCTTGCTTCTCTGTACTGCCCTAGGTCCATGTGTCGCTATTCTTACCCATCTTTACCATTAGCAAACCCTAGCTTCAGATAGGGCCTGACGAGAGTGGGCTGAATCCACCTACACAGATCTCCAGTGAGTTTGCTGGGATTTCCCACACTGAATCAGGAACTGAAAATGTATGTGATGTGTACAGCTCATTGTATTTATAGGTTATGACTCCTCTGACTGACCAACCACACATTTGGGGATTTTGTTGTTATGGAAGCTACTCAACTCTCTTTCCTTTATGCTAGGTGTCAAGGAGGAAAGCTGTACTTGCAGAAATAAGATAGCAGAAGCATCTAGACTGAAAGCACAAAACCAGGTCTATCATCACAGGGTAGCCTTGAATCAGGCCCACAAAATCTAGTTCTTCTACCTCGGCATCTTGAATTTTTGCTTTGATTTCAAGTGGGGAAGAGGGGACTCACATGCATGACATAATTTGACTATGTATGCCCAAAAAAGAATTTATTCTGGCTATTTACTTTGTGTGCAGTCTTGCATAGGTTTATTTTTATATCTGTGACATCTTTATTTGCTGTTGGCTCTTTCTAAAAACAATAAGCACTTCCTGTGCCTTTGCAGACTATTGTAAGTAAACAACTCTCCTTTTGGTTTTAAAATTACCTTTTGGACAAGGAACATTTGTCCTACATAACAGCCAGTAAATTAAAGAGGACGTTGACCAGAAGATACATCTGTGCATAATATATTACAGCAAGTTTGCTGACTTCCTACTTAGTGACTTCCCTACTGTTTTACAAGTGTGGGCCACAAGCCATTCTGGAGTGATCAAGAAGTCAGCAACTTTTCATGTGCCAGATTTTCCATGTAAATTACAACAGGCAGCCGAGGTTTTATGTAGATCTGGACCTTCTGCACCTCCCAACCTCTTCTTTCACATTGGTTTATGGCCAGATTTCAGAAGAGCTAAACTACAGTAGTAGACCATTTTGAGGACCTGACCCAAAACCTTTAAAAGTCTCGGAAGTTTAAAAGAAAAACCTCAGAAACCTGGAAATCTAGTCTGTATTCAGTACCTGACCTATTGTTCCTGGCTTTTTTTTTTCAAGTTTTCAAAATCTCCTGCAAGATCTCAAGTGATCTGTTCAAATTACTTCTGCGCAAGTCCTACCCCACTCAAATATATGGGATCCTCTGAACAGTTGGAGCAAATCACAGAGGGATTTTTTAGCCCAGTAGCTGTTCATGAAAGATTACTCTTCGGAATATTTCTGTTTCCTACCTCCCTGTTTCCATCTCTCCATTCTTCCACTTGCATTATTCCTCAGCTAAACTACATGCTGCTCTTCTACTTTTCCAGCTCACCTTCCAATTCCACAAAGTACAAGTCCTGTATTCTCTCAGGTTTTGAGAGCTGACATTGCAGTCTTTAATTTCACCTATTCGTGGAAAGGGTTGAAATGGACAATTCTGCTTGGTGAGAAAGATGGTGAAAAAGAACTGTTTGCTCTTCATCTTCCATTCTCCTTCCTGCCCAATTGGAAGTGGATAGGCATGCCTGGTCCACGCTTTGTGCTTATTACAAATGCTGTCCCAGTTTTTCCATTTTGAAAAACTGCAGGTTTTTTGAGCAGGAAAAGAAGAAGAGATAAGAAGGCAGCCTTATGCTTAGAAGAGAGAGAGAGGGTTACGAGACCTCTGGAGATCCGTTTTGTTGCTGGATGAGAAAAGCCTAAAAGAGAGACAGCCTATCAGCAAACACAGGGCAGGTAGGTAACAAGGTGAGAGCGCAAAGCAGGTTATTGATCTCCAGAAGCAATTATCACATTGACTTTGTGAAGCACATAGAGCAAAAAGAACATGCAAGACTGGTGTCACAGGTAATAAAGAAATCAGGCATGGATGCCCAGATGAGAAAGCAAGGTGCTCTCTGGCAAATTCCACAGGCTTCTGCTCAGTGATTGTCAGCACGGATACAGACCAGAAGTGATAATGCAGATACTACCCTTAGAAACTTGGCTGTCTAGTGCTACTATCAAAATCACAGTGGTTTTTTGGTGACTACTAGAAAGTAGCATCTGAAAGGTCTGTGCCCTCTCATCCCAGCCAGCCTGATCAAGGGGTGAGCCCTGGAAACATATCAGGAACTAGAAGCTACTGCTTTATACCTGTCTGTGACCTTTCAGCACAAAAGCCCAGCTTAAAATATCTGCCACGGCATGTCACAACATACCCTATAATACCTTACCAACAGTATATCAAGTCAGTCAGCAGTGGTATTTTATCAAGAAACTTTTTTAAATCTAAGTAGTTCCAGGGGGAGGGGGTGAAAGGGGCTGTGAGAAAATAATACATTTGCATTTTTTAAATTTTTATTTTAGCTATCTTTAAATACATTCATCAACATTTTGCTTTTCCAAGTTTTGCCATTCCTGTCCTGACGTGCAACTTCCATCATACAGGTTACCAGACCCTGTGCTGTGGAGTCTAAAAGTGTTTGCACAGATAAAGGTCACAAAGACATGCAAGCCCAGAACACCCCAGTGAAAACTGGAGAGTTATATGGGAAAAACAAATGAAACCTGAAGAGATATGTAAGAAGGACATGCGCTATTTAAACAGCCCTTGGACCTTTTCTGTGGACAGTTTCTGAAGATCCATCAAGCTGCATGTGGTTTAAAAAGAGAAAAGTAGAATGCCCACATCCATGTCACAGCTGAAAGAAAATACTGGTCCAACTTCACTTCTAGTGAAGCCAACTTCACTTCATTACTCCACGGAAGGCAGAGAGTGACAAGAGGAACACTCCCCTGCCCAGGTCAGTCAGCTGATCCATTTAGAATGCGCCTATATAAGTAAGTCAAATATACCAGAGCTTGGCCTCTGGCGCCGAGACGGCAAGTGGCGCAGTGTGACTCACCTTCAAATGGCTGAGCTTTCCCTTCCCCACACACAGGTGGATGGCCTCATCCATACTGCTTGCCAGGAAAAGTCCTTGGCATATGGTCCTCCCCAAACCGTGCCTAGAAGCCTGTTAGTAACCATGGGCCAAACAGGAACATGGTCACAGTTACTCACTATGAAGGGCCAGTGCCTGAGCCTCAGCACTGTTCAGGTGAGGAGCACGCATGTGGCCTTGTATTCCTTTTACAGTAGAGTGCCAGGAGCCCAGCTGAACTGTGATGCAAAGGGGGAGGCGGGGGAGCCAAGAATCAGTAGAAATTGATTCTGCTCAATTTAAAAACTGAGGGGAGATGAGCTGTGAAACACGGGGATGTTATTTCTGTTATTTGCTCTTGTGACAGGCTTGCTGTCATCATCCTACCATACACACCAAGTTCCAAAAATCAAAACAAACTGGGGCCAAATGCACAAATGAATTTCGACGATCTGTCACATACCTTTGAATGAGTGCATTTTTCTCATGAAAAATATTCTGCCCAATGAAACAAGCCTCTTTCTTCAAAGGGCTTCTGTTGCCTTGCCCCTGTCAAATACTTTCAATGAAAGTAAGATGGGGCCAAAGGGTAGAAACAAACAAACAACAATAATTAAAAATACCTATTCAGGCCATTTATCCTTAAGAGTTCTACAAAGTCCAAAACAAAGTTCTTACTTGTCATTGAATACCTGCAAGCAGCTTAGGCCACTTGCCTTCAAAAAGTATGGGCTTTTTAAATGTTGAAAGCATCAATTGCCAAAACACTCCCCAATAATTTCATCTGATGGAAAGGAGCTTGATCATTTCAAATGGGCCCTACATCAAGGACAGTAAACCATCCTAGGATAACTCTGGAATGAACTTCTAAAGCCTGCACACTAGTGTAAAACCTGGATATATAATAGTGGATCAGTTATCTAAGAGGTAAACTGTTTGCTTTGAATAGCTGAACATTTCAAGGGAAACAGAACAGAGAGAATAGAGCAGGGGACAATGTTTCAAGGTTGTATCTGGTTTAGGTAGCACCTTTTTATCTGCGACTTCTCAGTCACAGTCAATGCTCAGAAAATGTTCTCACTCCATTTCATACACAGTGCACCTGGTCCCAATTTGTACCCTCTCTTAGGTTTGTGCAGTACCGTTACCAAACAAAACAAATGTCCTAGGACTAAACATTGCATTTGGGAGACGGTGTCTGGACCTGGTCTGCAATTATAATGAAGGCACACAAATAAATGCAGAGGACCCAGGAGTGACAGAGGTAGGCTATGAAACAGAAATAATCTGACAAGGTCAATAGAAATGGCACTAGGAAGGCACTGAAGACATCATTATTCTAGAGGTTAAACGCTGAGCTGTTCATTTAGTGGTTATTCCATTAGTGCATAGATTAGAAATAAAAGTTATTAAAGTGACATTATATTCAGAAGTAAGCTTTGTTTTACCCAAAAGTACACTGTCAGTTATCATAAAAATTCACTTCCTCTTGAGGCTTTTTGGCCTCTGGTAAATCAGATCCAGACTGCCATAGTGTAACTACACCCAAATATATTTTGAGCTCAGAAGAAAGATTTGCACCTATGAATTACATTGATCTCATCTGGAACAAATTTATTTCCCCTAAGTGAAGAGATACAGAATAAAATGCTCTTGAGAGATGGAAAGCTTTTATTCACTCCTTTGATTCGACATCTCAAGGTTAGCTATGGCAGGTGCTGACACTATTTCTTTTCTTTCTTCATGTGCACAGCCTGCTCACAGTCTCCTTCATTAATGGGGAAAGATTGCCTCCTGAAGTAATGACTTCTTTCTTATTGACATGACTCTTTCTTTTTTTCTTGCATGCTGATTCAGTGGATTTAAATGAAACTAGTCCCCCACAATTCTTTTCCTCATTTCAACCCCAGCTGGAGTAAAGGATCCTATAATCTTTTTCCTAAACCCAGGCTGAAGTTTCCTTTTAATGGATTTTTTTTATCATCGACTGTTATTATAATTGTCTTATTCATTCTTCTGTAAGATTCTGCTCTGTTTTATTTGTGACCTTGACCCACTGAGTTTTGGAGATAAATTTTTCTCTTTAGCTACTGGTTCAGCCTGATACTTTCTGAACAGTTTTCCCTTTACCATAGAGCAGTCACTTTTAAAAACTGGTGATCTTTTCTTTGAAAGTTACATGTTTTGGAGCAGAAACTACAAAGGGACAAGGCGATGGCCTTTGTATCAGGAAAATGCGCTTTGCAAATCTGCATTCAGAATGTATTGTGCTTAGTGCTACAAGCCTTCTGGTGCTGGGAGAATCATCCGATTTTGCATATGTACAGTAGAGATTAGCTGGGGTTCCACAGTTGAAGCTGCTGTGCCACTCCTGTTTTCTAGGGATAAAGCAACACTTCCTTTGCCACACCAGCTTCTCATCGCGTGTGCCAGATCCCAAGTTAGGAACAGGAATCTTCCTGACTCCTACACAAAAGAAGAATAAAAGATAGGATAAGCAAGTAGATGTGGCAAGAAGAGGTGTCAGGAGGAGCAGCAAAAAGTAGATGTGGCAAGAAGAGGTGTCAGGAGGAGCAGCAAAAAGGCGGCTAAAAGCAGGAAACCGGCAAAGATGCCCTAAGGGATAGGTGAGACAGATTTGATGAAGCGTGCGGGCACGGAGCTGACTGGGCAGATACTAGGACACAAAACTGTGAGAGATTGAGAACAGAACCAGGGGGATAAGGAACAAGTGACTAGAAGCCAGACAGAGAGTGAAGAGATGGAGCAGACAGAAAGGTGAGAGTGACATTGTCAGAACAATGTTTCAGAGCTCTTCCTAAATACAAAACGCTCAAGTTTATGAGAGTGGTGAAGACCTTACATGTGAAGAAAGGAACAAAACACGAATGTGGTCCTGTTTCGACTCTCTTTGCTTGCACTTATGGACAACTACAGGATCAAAATTCAATGTGATCTTACAGCCAATGAAAATTGTAAGCTAGGGGAAATTATAGTCCCGTGCCTGAGCAGATGAGCATTTAAAAAGAGAACATATAGAACTACACAGACACAGAAAGAAGTTAAAAGATTGCAACATGGCCCTAGAAAACAGGAAACAAAGTAAGAGGAGCAGACTGTTACAGTTGTTACGGGCAAAGGGTGTCTTACACTTCAGTGACATCCCACTACGTCAGCAGCAGGCAGGGAGAAATCTTAATGCTCTTGAGCATTTTAATTCATTAAAAAATCCTGTTACATGAAAGGCTCCTTTTTCCATCAATCAAGAACCTGCAGAACAATGGGTCAGAGCTTTGGCAAACTGCACAAAGATGACTGATTCATGCAATTACCAAACTCTACAGGCTGAACTAATTTGCGATAGAATAATGACAGGACAAAAATCCAGGCACTCAAATAAGAATGCTTAGAGAGCCCATTAGCTCTACAGAGAACTAAAGACATGTGCACGGTTAGTGAACAAGCTCACATCCAAATAGAGAACATAAGCAAAGCAGTCACAAAGGTATTTCAGAAGGCAGAGAAAGGAAGGCATGAAAATTTACAGAAAATTTGACAAAGGCAGGCATAGAAACACAAAGCAGAAGAGATGAACAAAATCCAAAGACCTATGGCTATTGTGCAAAAAAGAAAGGTAATAATGAAATGCCCTTTACATGGGGTCACATGCAAAAATTCGGACAAGACAAGTCATTATGCAGAGGACTGCAGACAAGAAAAAAATGGCCCCATATTGAGAAAGTAAGCAGTGACTCAGAGATCTTTGCATGTATGTGACATCAGTGCGGCGCAAAACAGCATAAAATAAATGGACTGTGAAGTTCAGACTAGCACCAGATGCAAAGACAAGGCAGCAGAACACAATAAGAAATGGAATGCAAATGAACAGTGGGCATCAATGTGTGTGAAAGGCACAAAGACCTCTTCACAAGTGTACATGAAGAGAAAGGAAAATAGCAGAACCAAATTTTTAATTCTCTGATAATATAATCACACTGCCATGAAGCTGAGTAAATGAAGAGCAGAATATCAAGTAAGAAGTAGACAGAGTAGAAAGTTCAGGTAGTGAAAATGTTAGAGAGAGAGATTTAGCAAAAAAAAGACAGTTATTAACCCCAGCACATTAAACCTAAATTACAGATGATCCTGTGAGAGACACACAAAGAAAAAAACATCCCCAGCGCACTATGGAATCCATGCAGTGAAGGACTGGACATTTAAGGTGAGACATTAACCAAGACGCTCAGAGACAAAAAAATGATCAAGTGCCCACTCTTAAGATAATTAAAAAATGTTGGTATCTTTTTTATTTGCTTTTAATATCACACATTATATAGCACAAATACAGAAAACGGCATAGGATAGGTATCAGGAAGCCAAATACATACATTGAAAATTAAAAGAAAAATATTGATTAAAAAATTAGTTTACATCTAACTGCTTACATTTAAAGAACCGTTACATGCTATACTAAAGCAAAACTCTTCTTAATAAAATCAATGCATGTTACCAAGTGAGAACAGCTATCACAGTAATTCTATGCCGTAAAATAGTCTGGTTTGCAGTTACCACCGTAGAAAATGATTGGTGCGCATTGCACAGGGCGTAGGTTGTCCTCTTTTCACTTAGAGGCCCAGAAAGCATCCAGGGATGAGCAGGAGACAGTGAAGTGCCATGGGTCAAAGAGATCATGCTGCAGCAGAGGAGTGTCTCACTCTGAGAGCTGCAGTCTCTGAGAATGAAGGGGGCCGAGCCAGTGTGCGAAGAGGTTTGAGAACACATAACCTCCAAACCTGGTGGTGGTAGACATACATGGAGGAAAAAAGATAGTGCTGGAAATAGGCTGAGGCACGGATCAAAATAATTCCTTTTTACTTATGACGTTAAATAGTAAATCATGCCTTTTACCATTTTCTCCTACAC
>NW_009259587.1:219855-220177 GCF_000687185.1 Egretta garzetta
AGACAGCAGTCTTTGGACTCGCATTTGCAGTGTAGGCACATGGGAAGGGTGCTGCCCAGGGAACGTCAGCAGCCCCCGTGAGAACCGGCAGCCCTGTGAGGGGTGCTGCAGGAAACCTGCCAGCAGCTGGGCGGTGGGAGCCGAGGGGGAGCATGGCTCCGCTCACCTCTCCTCTGGAAGGAGCCCAGAAAGAAATCTGAAATTAAATTAATTAACCTGGGGCTCCCGGGGCTCCCCCCACCCTGCCCACAGCCCAGGACCCCACTGCAGGCCCCCCGCGCTCCCCTCACTGTGCCCACGGCCCAGGAGCCCATGCCAGCTC
>NW_009259587.1:223133-242624 GCF_000687185.1 Egretta garzetta
CCCCCCGGGCCCCCGCCCCTGCCCAGTCTCTGCCCATCCCCAGGGAGGTGCCCGATGCCAGGGCTGAGGCTGCCCTGGTTCCGCCCCCCCCGGCTGCCCTGCTCCTGGCTGGGGAGGTGGGTCAGGCCCTGGCTGCCAGGCCCTGCCATCACCCACCCCGGGAGCCCCTGACACTCCCAACCCCCAGCCCCAGGGAGCCACCAGCCCCCTCAGTGCCTTGACACTGGAAATGTGCTGGGGCCACCATTCAGGCAAAAGGAAAGGAGTTATAGCTCCTGCACCCAGGTCCCCAGAGAACATAGGGGCTTTCCACACCTGCCATCTACCTGGCAGAGGCCCCCAGCCACCCTTTTGGGAAGCAGGCAGGCCAGAGCGTCAGTGTTCCTCGCTGGCAGCACAGGCAGCCCCATTTATGAGGAGTGGGAAGGGAGCAGGAGGACAGTTTAGCCCTACAAAGGTGCCCCATGAGGCCTATTGTATTTACCATTACTGGGAAAAGCCCAGTGGCAAAGGAATACCTTTCAGTACTGCTCAGGTGGGAAAAGTTCGAGCTGTATGTTCAAGGAGAGGGAACAATTCAGGCAGAAATTAAGTACACATCCCTACAGGGCATTTCTAAGGGCTGCTGCCTGTTACTCCATCTGCAATTTGATGCATTTGATTGTGTATTTGATGACATTGTATTTTGAAGATATATATTTGAAGACAGGTATGTGCTTACCAAATTATGCAGAGCAGCCTCACACTGCGAAATAAATAGCTGTTAAGAGAGAGATGAGATCTTCATGCAGTTAGAAGGATGTCTACCTTTCTGTAAGAAGGAAATATAGAACAGAAGGCTAAGGGACTGCTCTGCCCTGGTTTCAGGGCAAGGGGGTGGAAAGAGTCCAGTAACAAATCTTCCAGAGCAAAGAGGAATACGTGTTGACATATGTTGTTATGTTGGGTGCTCGCAGAGCAACCTGACCTGTCTCTCAAAACAGCAGGACTTCACAGAAGCTGGATGTGTAGTATTTCATCTCCTATATTCTCTTATCATAATATCCACGCTAATAAAAACAGAAAATCCCCTAAGAGATCAGAGCCACTCCAAAAAAAAGGCAACAGAGAAGGACCATAAAGAAGGCTACAGTTGAATTCATCGCCCCAGCTGCAGGCAGAGAGAAGTTATGCATGTCCTCTAAACTAGTCACTCTGCCCTGAAAGTTAATAGACAGCTCTCTCTGGATGAGGTTACCGTCCTGGAGGCACCGATTCCTTCCTATTGACTTCAGGGGGAACCTTGTAGCTAGCTCAGAGTACAGGCCTAGCTTTTTGTTAGCAAAAGCCAGGAAGATGAGTCCCAAGCAGCTCAGGAAATGCCATGTGTAGAAAAATGCAGGAAAGGAATTAAGAAAAATGTGGAAAAAAATGTATACATGAACTTAAGTCCTTGAAGCAAAAAAGGAAGACAAACTGTCACTGCTAACTACTTCATTATCATAGGCCACTAAAAATTAGATGAACTGCCCTAGTAGTCCTCTCAGACAAGATGAGACATTTTAGCAGCTATCATACCCCAAAAAATTACTTCAGTCAATGGACACCTGCTTATACAATTCAAAATAGAGAAACAACAAAATCCAATTTTTCCAATGCCAGTCAAATAAACAAGCCAAATACATTGTTTAAAAATGCTTATATACTACCAAAAGAAAGGTGAAAAAGTAAAACAAAGTCATAGGATCACAGAACGGTTGAGGTTGGAAGGGATCTCTGGAGGTCATCTAGTCCAGCCCCTGCTCAAGCAGGTTGCCCAGGACCATGTCCAGATGGCTTTGGAATATCTCCAAGGATGGAGACTCTACAGTTTCTCTGGGCAACCAGTGCCAGTGCTCGGTCACCCTCACAGTAAAAAACTGTTTCCTGATGTTCACATGGGAACATCATATGGCACCATACTTGAATTCCAAGAAATAGCCACAAAAAAGCATGGGGCAACACTTTTGTGACAAACCCCCTAAAATAAATAATGTCACTGAGGAAAAGGGGTAGTATTTGACCAAGCATCAATTTTTTTCTTCACTGCTTACTGTACCAAAGTATCACAGCTGATCTGTAAGAGATGCTGGAGGCAAGTTGTGGAGTTCACAGGGAGTTCATGTCGTAGTCATTTATAAGAATGATTATGAAAGAAATTTTGCACCAAGCAAGAAGAGTTTGTGTAAAATAGGATAAATGGCCCGGTTAAAGACAACAAAAAAAACCTGAAACAAACTCTCAGGGTGAAGAAAGAGACCACATTTACCATACATGCTCTGTAACAGAATGAATTTGAGCAAGTGAGGTTAGACCACCACACAAGGAAAAATAGTAGATTTATATTCACAAGTTCTCCTATATGAGACAACCCAGTATCAAATTTGTATTTTCAGTGACAAACAAGACTGCAACATCACTGAGCTGAACAGCAGGAAAAGAGGATACTGAGAGTTAAGGTGTTTTTCTGAAATTCACTTGCATTTATTCTTTAGCCAATAAGAAGGAACATCTCCAGAAAGTCATGATTAAGAGAAGGATCCAGATATGTGGACCAATAAAAAAAAAAGCACAGTGCCTCTGGAACTGGCCTTTCAGTAGATGCTACTGATAGATAACTTTTCAGAAAATATATTTCCAAACATGTCACCAAGTTCTGAAGGCTAAAATAAGGTTGATGGAATTCTTTCATTTAATATTGTCTAGTAATAAGATACTTGTTAAAATGGGCTCACAGATGCTGGATATTATTTTTTCTTCCTTAGCAAATCACTCTGTTTTGAGTGGTGCACAGATATATTCCTGAAATACTTACAGGCGCATTTTGACAGTCTACAAAGTAAGAGCACATGCTTACCATGTGGTTGTAATGGTCAGCTTCAGCAATACTCAGATACATATCAGATCAGTAGAGGGAAAGGTCTTCTTTTACTGTTCATCAAGCCCTCTGGCAAAAAACAGATGGTATCTGTTAGCTTATCACTCCATGAAAAAAAAAAAAAAAAACAAAACAACAAACACACAAACAACTCAACACAAAAACGTGATGTCAAAGAGCTCCAACAACAGAAAATGGGCCCCACAATTTAAGGAGGATGTTGAGGTACTTGATGCATCCATAGGGCAACAAATCTGGCGAAAGGCCTGGAAGGCATGTCCTGTGAGGAGCAGCTAAGGTCTTTGGGCTCATCTAATTTGGAGAAAAGGCGGCTGAGGGGTGACCTTATTGCTCTCCACAGCTTCCTGAGGAGGGGAAGGGGAGAGGGAGGTGCTGAGCTCTTCTCCCTGGGATCCAGTGACAAGATGTGTGGGAACGGTTCAAAGCTGAGCCAGAGGAGGTTTAGACTGAACATTAGGAAGCATTTCTTTACTGAGAGGGTTGTCAAACATCAGAACAGGCTTCCTAGAGAGGTGGTTGATGCCCCAAGCCTGTCAGTGTTTAAAAGGCATTTGACAATGACCTTAATAATGTGCTTTAACTTTTGGTCAGCCTTGAAGTGGTCAGGAAGTTGGACTAGATGATCATTGTAGGTCCCTTCCAACTTAAAATATAATCTTCTATTCTATTCTTCTATTCTATTCCATTCTAAAATAAGCACCTTTCAGAGAATCCACCAGTCCGGTATGAATAGAACATGGGCCAAAAGCAAGAGACCACAAAACAGATTTAACATATCCCAGCACAAGATGAAACAAGTGCAAAGCAGTAGCCTGTCATCAAAAGAAAGACCTGAAGTTTTTCCAGCATCTTGCTAAATATGCAAAAGACTTTGTACCAAGACGTGGAAGACATTATTCTCAGTAGAGCTGGTGTTAATTTATCCGAACTGGATTTTCAAGGAATGTACCTGAGAGTTCAGTATGTGCACAAGTTATGTTATTCATGTCTCATTTCATTAACTCCCATGAAAGTGACACACAGAAAGTTACATTATGAATCTCCCAGTACAGGTCTGTTTGGAGTATGTTTATAAGTTAATGCTCAGGAATTTAAAAGCACTTAGAGAAAGTACTTGGTGGTTGTCATAACACAAATAGAAGAATAAAGCCTGGGTACTGCTTTTTCTTGGCTGCCATTTTACATCAATTGAATGTGAACGGCAAGGAATGGAGGCAGGCCTGAGAAAGGAGGTAGGAGAGAGAATGTGCCTGTAACAGGGACAGGATGGAAGGCTGTAGGTAGAAAGAAAAGAAAGAAGCAGGCAGGAAAGCCTGTGCCCCTAGAGCACACTTTCCCAGAACCTGAGTGAGTCTGAGGGTTGTGAATCTCATCTTGCATCCTTCGTTATGGAGCCACTAGGAAACCCATTGGAACAGAGCCCCTTCCTTTTGCAGCACATGCTACAGCAGAGGGTGACACCCCATCATTGGCACCATGGTGTGCTACAGTAACCCAAATGGCAGAGGCCAGGCAGGCACGTACAAGGGGTTCTGGTCCTGCTGTTGAACCATGGAATGTGGATATGGAAAACATAGTGGAAGCTGGGAGGTGCGATCCGATCCACTGCCCTTCAGCACACACCTAACACTATTCAGCTAACAGTGGCTTCTCCTGCTAGAGCAATCTACCCTTTTTCAGCCTAACTGCCAGTGAAACCCACAGAACTGAGATGTTTCTGATGACCAAGAGCTAAAACCAGGCTGATTGATCCCAGGGTGAAGAAGAACTAACGCCATGTATTTTATGAAGTGGCACGAGGTTGAGCTTAACTTTTAATCTAGTTGGAAGAGAGATATTTTTAAGAGAATTCTAATATAAGGAAACAGTGCCTTTAGTTCAACGCTTGCTGAAATTTTCCCAAATGCAGAAGCAAAACCAAAATAAAAGAAAAGATGTATGCAGTAGGTCAGAAGATATCTGTGGGAAAATCTAGTTCTCAGTTCAGCGATCAAAGTGGAAGTAACCCATGGAGGTAATGAAGATTTAGACTAGTGTAATGAGAAAATAATCTTTACTGGAGACAAAAATGTCAATTCAAATGTTTACAGTCACAGCATTTTTCTTTTCATTGCTGCATGACAGCCCAACATTTGTTCAAATAGCAGGGATAAGCCAATTCCACAGCTTTAGAGAAGCACAAGTGAGCAAATTCAAAAAACACCACCATAGCAACAACCCTTTCACCTCAGCGAAAGAAAATTGTATCCCTCTGGATCAGTATGTGGACACTCAAGATAGTGACATGGAAATCCCGAAAACTTATAGAACTGTTTTTAATGCATTTCTTTGACTTTTTTCCTATTGTCGTTACCTAATTAGAGATGTGATAAATTATTTTTCCCACCTTTCTACACTGTGCTTTCCTTTCATGCCACAGTTCACAGTAATTGATACTAACTTCAGCAGTAAACCGCAAATAGCTGCAGCCTAGTGCAATTCTAGTTTAAGTTTGCAACAATCTAATTTGCTTTTGCAACACCAATCAACATCAATATAAGACGTGAAGGGAAAAATTGAAAAGTCAAGGTTATTATTTCTGGGGAAAAAAAAAAGGTATATATTTTCTCTCAGGATTAGATGAGCTCATATCTGTTGGAAAGGAGATATGCGGCATCAGAAATCCAGTAGTCCAAAACTGGAGGTAATCTGCAGGGATCAGCAAAGAACAAATGGCAGACAGTCGCGTATAAACAGGAGGAGATGACATCCAACTTCTGTGTCATTTATAGAATTTGCCCTTTACCTGCATACCTCAAGGATCACAGCACCTTCCCTTTCCGCCTGTAGGAACCGTGATAAGATGTGGTAGCCCATGCACTTCAGCCCAACTGCACAGCCTGCCAAAAAAAAGGACCTGACCAGAACAGCTAGTTGTAGCCTATGTGCCATCTCAGAGCAGCTGACCATTCATGAACAGATGCTCATGACTGATTAGGTGCTTCACATACTGAAGTCAACAAAAAGCAAGATCAATGACAAAATAAAACAAAACCTGAGATCAACTAAAAGCTGTACTTAATGACAAATAAAGTCTTAACTTGTGCATCCTGGATGGAACGGAAAGCATATGCTCATTCTGCATAACCACTTAGTTCTGAATTGGATGTGTCCACATCATAGTCCATGAATTTCCTGGCTTGACATAGGCTTCTCTATTCTTTATCGATGTCTCTTTATAGGTATCACTATAAGGAGTTTAACTATTGTCTCTGTAGTGCAAATCAAAGCCTCATGTTTACAGTGACACAACAAATGTTAAAATCTTTATCTTCTGAAACCAATGTCTTTAATAAAAATTAGTGATTCTCTCTATCCATAGGTCAAAAAAATTCTTGCTCACAAAGAAAATTCAAATAGCTGAAGAGGGAGGCAGGGGTTCTCTAAATCAAACAACATTGATTTTACTTCTTGTCCTGACTACAGGGGTGTAAATTACTCTTAGAAGCAGTCTTAAGATTAACCTCTTTTGCATAAATTTGTCTGTATATACTGCATAGCTGTGTCTGCTACTAGAGAAACATTCTTTCATCAATAGACATTTTAACTTATAAACAAGTCAAGAATTAAAAATCTAAGGTTTTTGATAAAAGGCCAAACATTGCACATATTAAAACAATTTTTTTTCTCAGAAATTGGATATAGCTTGATCACAAGTTTTATTTTTCAGTTTTATATTCTTTCCCTGAAATTCTGAAACTGACTTAGGAATAACAACAAAACCCCTATTAAACTCTGTGAAGAAACTAATGCAAATGAAAAAGGGAAAAAGACTAAATATGCCATTTGAATACTTACCCAGCAGTTATTATACCTACCTCTCTAAAAAAAAAAGTTTAATGTTCTATTAATACTCCAGAGATTTTTTCACCTTACAACTGAAAGTGATCCTATGCCTGCTACACTATATTAAATGCACACATTGAAGACTCCAGTAAGGCAGTAAAATCCAGGAGGATAGGATGATAAGATCCAAGGATCCAAGGTTTTGTTCATCCAGTTACAAAGAATAATCTTCCATTGCACATTTTCCCTCTCTTTGAGCAAATTATTAAAAGCCCAAAAATCAAGACGACATTTATAAGGAACAGTAATAGCTGTCTACAAAACAAACAAACAAAAATTGCAGCTGTTACGATTAAATAGATTTCAGATTGTAAATTTGCAATTCTAATATTAGACTATGCTGTGCATGACTTGTAACTGTCTTGATACAGCTTTTATAATCATGTGGGTTGGGATCCTCATGATATCCTAATAATTACAGGTTTGCCATAACATATGCCTAAACAGAATCCACTGCCCCTAAAATTTACTGCTTCCTTGTATACTAAATTGTTTGACCTCAGTTGGTTTAGTGGCAGTCAGATGGCCTTTCAAGAGAAGTTCCTCAAAAAAATATAAATAAACAACATATTCTAATAGAAAGAACACTAACAGGGCACAAGACATTTCTCACTTAGAGGGAGGAAGCACTAGCAAACTTTTCACATGAGGTTTCAGCTGTTTGGGGAACTGTTCATGGGTAATGAGAGCTTAATTTCCTACAGAACCGTTCTCTCTTCTTTTTCCCCTTCTCTTTCCAAGGTACCCCCACAAACTCTTAAATTTCTCCTTCTTTCTTCTCCCACAGATGGAGCTTGATGTGAAGCAGAACATGAGGTGTGAAGAATATAGATTATTACCTGCCTGTCAATAACCAGTTGCCCTTTGTGTTTTGATTGTGCAAGCTCATGCTCTCAAAATATGAAATTCAAACTCTTCTTTGTCGTCATCATTCCCTACCACCAGTAGGTTAAAGAGATGTTTTCAACGGTTCTTCTGGTCCTGCTGCAAATGTGCATGGCTTAGATCAATAGAGCAAAGAATCTTCTACTTGGAGAAATTGCTTCCATCTTTTCATGCCACCCGTGTCACCTGGAAATGAAGGCAAAGACTAAATACAGAATATTTGCAACCAAAATTTGTGGTTTTTAAAGGAGGAGGTGGACAAATACAATTTTACAGTTATAATGTAACTTCATGCAGAGGGATAGAAAATGTAAAAAGTATTTCTTTCTCCCAAAAGAATTCTATTATATAGTACAAAGCCAAGGCAAAACATTTTCCTTGTATCTGTCTAGGATTATCGTCTGAGCATTACTTCAGAGCAAAGAAGGAATTTGCAAGTTTCATTCATTTTCAGTGTAGAAATTACGGTCTGGTCCTACAGGCTCACATGGTGTATCCACAAAGATACTGGGGGAGGGAATAAAACAAGGACAAGCCAACTTGTTATTTATTTACTTGAAAATCAAAGAAATACTGACTTACAGAAAGACAAAAAAAGCAAAGATCACCTAATGGAACACAAGTAGAGCAATCTGGCAGTCTGCTTGCATAACTGAAGACCAATAGAAATATTTTTATTCATTTTTAAAAAACAATACTTCACTAGGGAAAATGAATAGCATTCAATTATCTCCAAGATCTTTGCAAAATAAAATTTGCATCACAGTTCTGCATAATAGAACTTAATGTAGGAATAATAATCCAACTGATGTAATTTTACAGTGAGGATGAGCATCTTGGAAAACAAAACAAATTCTCGAGTAAATTTTGGAATTAAATTGTGGCTTTACTTCACCCATTAGTTTCAAGGTATTTTGTTCAATCGAGTGGCAGAGAGGTTTTTTAGTCAATAGTAACACTGACAATGTGATTCTAAATGAAAACTTTGCTTTGAACAACATTAACTACATATTGTAGCTAGAACCATGCTCTTTATGCTGGTAGGTAAAACCCACTAACTTTCCCCCACCCCTTTCCCTAGAAAAAAAAAACATGTTAATTTGAGAAGCGATTATTTGCATTTTATATTGAGTCAAGAACTGCTTTTCTCCTTTTTTCCAGAACCCCATTCAAATAACTTGAATAACTTGGTAGACTGCTCTGTCATTTCTCACTTTGACATTCCTTCAAAAGGTTGGTTTCTTTCCCTCCCCTTCCCCCTGCTGTAAACATATGCAACACAACAAGGGGTTGTGGGTTATTGGAAACCACTTCTGCTCAGATCCTGTGTCACCAAGACTTTTCTGTCGCTCACTAGCAGGTGACTGACAGTGGGCGCTTTCTTCCAGGCCTTATGATGGGAAGGGAGGTGAGTCTGCAGCAGTCCTGCACATCCCTGTGGAGGTTTTGGAGAAGGCAAAAATACTTGCCAGAAAAAAACTCTTGGAACAACTATATTTTGGTCAGCATTAATATATAAAGAGGTTTTTAATTAATTTAAATTGTATTTGGCATAGAAGAATGTGGTTTTCATCCTAGAGCATTCTACATAGCACCAGGTGGAACTTTCTGTCTCAGGCTGAGTGATGAGATAGTCCCAAAAGTCCATTGCAAGTTTTGAAAAGCTTTTGAGCTGACCATTAATCCAGAGACAGTTCTTACAAAACACAGATGACCATGAAATTGAGGCCTACTTTGAATTCACTGCAAATACTTCATTACAGAAAGAAAATACAATTATGTAGAACAGCACCAAAACCCATGAAGACAATTAAATTTGTTGTTCTGTCTGTTAATATCCTGTAAGAAAACAACAGCAACAACAGTACTGTAAAAATTGATGAAGAAATCTGGAAAAAATAACATAATGATCTGGGTATTTCAGATGTTTCTTTTCTTTTTGTCCAAAGCAAGGATGTAAGCATTTTTCAGGCTGATACATTATTCTAATTTTACAAGAATTATTTTCCTGTCAGAGAGTGAACATATTGATGAGAACATTTGAAACACAAAATATTCCTAATGCTCTAATGTCTGATTAGAGCTAAAACATTAGCTAACTTCAAAGAAGGAGTGTACTGCAGATGCCAGTGTTTTGGAAGGTGCTTCACATTGGAATCCTTAACTGTTAGCAGAGAATGAGACTCCTGAGTATCATATTGGACTTTAATCTGTTGTGAGAGATACATTTACTTCATTAAAACGACTGCTGTTTGTAGACACAGCTAATACAAATGAGTTTCCTTCTGGCAAGACTATTTCATGCAGAACACTCTCCCAAACAATTATACCTAGATACGGAAATTACTTTGAATATATAGAGAAGTGTACATGTGTACATCTGCACAGATCTATTTATTTTTATGCCAAATGCATGTGTTCACTTACGTATCTGTGAACTGGGTGGCAGGTAGTTCTCACATTCCGATTTCTTAATGTGTAACATATATTAAAAGAAAAAAAGGGGGAAAAAAAAGAAAAAGAGAACCAGAAGAATTCAGGGAAATCTGCAAATGTAATAGTCTGGAGATTGTTCTCACCATAAAGCAAGGACTGAAGCGTTTTTTCTGTCCTTTCTACTACATGGCTTTCTTACAATTCTTTACATCTTCCAAACTTTACCTGTTTAGACTAAAGCATTCCACATTCGTGTTTTTCAGAAGTAAATGAGGAATTTCCTCAGAAATAAAACAATATAGAAGAACCACCATGTTAGAGCACACTAAGGGTACTTGCTAGGGCTCCTCTGTGCTTTTGAGCAAAAACTTCGGATTTGGCAGATGAAACATCCCAGTACTGGGTATTTTTGTCCTAATGCATGTCCACTCAAACTAGTTTATAGGCCCCTGAATACTTCAGCCTGTATCTGCTCAGTGGTTTGATAGCAAAAACTCTTAGTAAACTCTATCTTCTCTGCCCAGATCTCCACACAGCCTGAGGGATGAACAGGACTTTCCCTGGAATTGCATCTACCATGATGTAATGCCTACTTCAGTGACAGAGAGCAGAAGGACTCAGTGGCTGCTTTAACAAGACCCAGGCAACAGAGAGATGAAAAAAGAAGCAGACTGTTTAGGAGCAAGTAAGAAGAGCAGAAACTGAGATGCAAAACCAGTACAGATGCTGGAGGTGTGGGATGCTCCAATAAGAAAGTAAATGAGCAGCATGGAGTTGCAGAGCTGAGAGATAAAAGCAAGCTTCTCCCTCTGCCCTCAATATTTTCTGTGATGCTGAATATACCACTAAGCCAAACTTTTTTTCCACAACAGATGATCAGTGCACAGAGTCTTTTAACTATTAGTTGCCAAACGGATTTGATTCTGCACTCCCGGGCTCTGATCTGCAGGAGTGCCAAGCACTTTACACCAACTGAGTGCCATGAGAGCTATGCTCTGAGCAGAGGGGCTACTTTCAGGAGAATATCTAAAGGCGGACACAGATATCCCAGGTTGCACACTTTCAGGCAAACAGCACAGTCCCCCTGACCAACAGTTTTACAGGGATTTAGGTGCCTAACTTCCACAGAATTTATTTTACTGGGAACTGAGAATCTAAATATCCTTTCTGGTGTCTTTTTCTAAAAAAATAAGTGGCCCTCAGTTCCATCTGTCAAATGTCCCAGACTTTATTCAGGACTGGTCTCCAGGTCTGCCATATATTCTTCTCAATCTTTTTCACAAAGTTTGTTATCATGTAGTTTGCTCTTAGAAAGTGTTAAACAACAACAAGAAGGGAGAGAGGAAGATTTTCATCACACAGGACTTTCTGAATTGACTGCAAGATCCCTTGAATACTTCGTATAGGCCACCACCCTGAAAGTCCTTAGCTTTATGTGTCTGTTGGAATGTGTTGTTTTGCTATTTCACAGCGTGGAGGGGACTCTCTATGAAACTCACCAGCTGTTTTTCTTTGAGAAATGTATGCTATAATCACATTATCAGTTTACTCATTTCTATAACAATTTTCTTTTTCACATCTTTCACAGTCTGATATGACTGGATATGCTCGAAGAAAACATTCCTCCTCGACTTGTCAGCTTTGTTATAACACTTCAGGTAAGAAAAAAAGAGGGGAACCTTGCTCTGACTTGGTACATCTAAAGACCGACCTCTCTGCTATGTATATTTTTAAAAAAACCCAAAAAACCCACCCCAAAACCCCCCACCTAAGACTTCATTCTGCATCAATGAATTCAGTGGAAACTTTCCCTTTGACTTCATCGGATACAGAGATAGGCCACAGAAGAAGGGTGAATATGAAGATCTGGTTATGTACATAACTATCAGTTCATCAGCTGAGACTGTAATCCTGGCAGGAGGGAAGAGGAAAAGAATAAATCACTGGATACACAACACACAGTTGGCAGCCTTGGGCTACAGAAATTACACAGGGAGCTCTAGCTTCCACCACAGGACCTTCGCCCAGAACCTAAGCCATCCAAGTGACCCATCTTTGTCTTACACCATCCTCATTCTCTGGGCCTTAAGATTCAGTTGTCTAGTTACAAAGAGCCATTTGGAGAAGCAGGTAGCTAATAAACAGATGACAAGCCAGGCGCTGACTAGCAAAAGGCTTTATTTAGTTGAATTTGGATTTTGCTTGTCCCTCTGTATAATAAATACCTACCTAATTATATCGCTGAAGTCAGAAGAGTACAGTAAATCTAATCTCAGGAAGCGCTATAGCAAAAGCTTCTCAAGGCTTTCTCAACCCCTTCTTGAAACACCATTCAATCAACCGAAGCATTATTGTCACTCTTCAAAGTAAAAACACTTCCTCTTTCAGTAAGAAGAAAATACGTGAGCTTCATTATAAGAAGACTAACAATTAGCATGTGAGTTAAAGATGGAAGCTACTAGCTGACAGCACTACAAGGGCTGCAATGGGCTTTCCTGAATAAGATACCACCCTTTGAGTGATGGTGTGAAATAATTGCAGATTCTGAGCCTGATATTGCACTTAATGACTTTACAGTTCACTACAGCTACTCCTAACTGAAATCTGAGTAGACTCGTATACCCCCTAACTTCCCCATTATCCTGAGACATCTGCCTCTGGCAAGATGTTTGCCATCATTAAAATGGGAGTATCTATATTCCTTCTTCTCAGGCAGGCCTAGATATTCCTATATGTCTATTCCCAGACATCTAAATATTCCTCTGTTGTATATTAATCATTCAGCAAAAAGATGTCAAAGAGCTCTGATTAAGCCAGAGTCTCAAAGCTGTCACATCAGAGAGACACATCATAACATGGTAGATCTTTTTCTTATGATAGTCCCTGGAGTGAAATGTACTTGTTTAGAAGAATGTGGTCTTGTACAGAGATTCCTCTCTATTCCCAAAGTAATAGTGCACATATACAAAAGATGTAGCTTTAGATCCACTTTCATATTTTTTTCATGATTATTATAATAGTGCTGATACATGATTCCATGTGCTTGACAAGCTGAGAGGTTAGCTCAGATTATTTGAAGGCTTCACTTAATTGATTTTCTGATACATAGCTAAACTCTCTGCTGGCTCACACTAGCACAGCAGCACTGCGTTTGACCGATAAAGATACAGGCATTTAGAGAGTCAGCAGAGAATATTGGTCAGATTCAGCTTTTGGTTGCTATAAATTGAGAGAGACTTAATTGATTTCAGTTAATGTATTCTGGAGTTGCGCTCGTACATTTGGGAGCCAAATTTGGGCCAAGGACAATAAGGACTGCAGTCACAAAATGATTGTGACGGAGAAGCAGCATTTAAATTCAGGGGTTTAGGGGCAGGTAATAAGAAGGTTGTGGCAACACTGGGCTGGGTAACTGACCTGCCAAAAAAGCAACGAAAGTTAGCCCACAGTTGGGTTACCAATAGATTGATCCCAGCTCTAAATTTCTAGCACTATCTAGGGTATTTAACTGTTGGATAGCAGCCTGTGTTGTGACTGCAGCGCAGGTATATCCCAAGTTATACAACTCTGCAAAAAAACCCCATTGATTAACCAGGCACCTACTGCTGATAACATTTTTTCAAACTAACTCCGAATAATTCCTTACCATAGCCCAAATTCTAGAATACAGCTTAGCACTTTCCCATGGTGTCACTTACAAAACAGCATGAAAACAACAGCCTCCAGGTGCTGTGAATTTCAAGCTGTTCCTTGTGAGATAAGTACCATCAAGACTCCTTATTTTAGTTTTGGCAATCCCATATTTAACCGTGTTGTTAAGTGTGCTGAAAGAAAAATCTGAAAGGGCTTTTCTCAATTTTCATGTGAGTGTTGCTGTAGAGCTTGCAGGGTGATTGCTTTTCAAATTTCCTCTGAAATACAGTTGTTCTCTGGTCTCTTTTCTTGAACATGGGCTGTTCCTTGGTTGCACTATAACCTTAGCTGAGAGCAGGGAAGTGCCTTCAGAAGTTGCACACCAAGTGTGCATAAAACTCCTAAGACTGAGACATTTTGAAGCTGGCTTCAGATTTTGAAAGGGTACTATAGTATGACCACAATAAGGAAAGATAATCTGTGCTTGGAAAACATGCTTAAATGTCATTTTATAGATACAGATTCTGTGTTTAACATTAAATGACACATTCTAAACTCACATCCAGCTTTTGAGATCACACTCTGCATTTCTTCCTGTTTTCTTCTTAAGCTAAAAAGATGCAAGTATCAGTGAGCCATGTAGAAGTAAACAAAATCTATGCCTTGCTGCTCATAATCATGAAGACGTTCTTACCAAAATCTCAGCTTGAGGCCCACTCAGTTTTGCGGAGCCTGATAGATAATATCAGTGAGCACAGAAAACTCTGTGAAACCATCTGGCTTTGGGTCAGGAAAAAGCAAGACCTGCTGGGAGCAGGGAGAGGAGGACAAGCTGGGAGCTGCAGGTGACCCCAGCACTGGCCATGACCTTACTGAGGAGGAACCAGCCCATGGCACCTGAGCAAGACTGGGCTAGTGACAGAGGCAGGTCCCACCGACGGTCTAGTGATCGTCTAATGAAGTCAGAGGGATGAGTCGAGTCAGGGCAAGGATGACCCCATGAAATCCAAACAATTCAAAATGGTCACCTGTGACAAGGCTCAGGAAGGGGCTGAGGGCCACAGGCTGAGCTGAAATGGGGTCCTGGGCCATCAGCAACATGGGGGAAGCCCCAGGCAAGGCTGGTCAGGGACAGTCAGGGCCCATACAGCAGCCAAAATAATGAATGTCTTGGACTATTTAGGACCATGGGTTTTGTGACTAGTTTAGTGTTACCTAAGATAAATCCAGACTTCAGTCTTCCATTCCAGGTCCAAATATTATTTTCACATACAAAGCCTAAGCCCTAAAAGATATCACTCACAAATATATCAGAGAAGTGTTTTAATCTATGGATGAACCAAGGAAGAACAGACCCAGATTTAGTCCCTTAATTAAAAACAGTCTCAGGTACTGCCTGTAAATACACAACCATCTGTAACCGTGGCATCTTTTACATGTTAAACTTAGCATGTGGAATGAAAATGTCTTGGTCACAAAAAGGCTGCTTCTAGTAGATGGAAAACTTCCCTGTACCTCATGCCTCAGAGCCAATGAAACTAGTAAAACCCAGTAAAAGCTTTCTTGGGAAGAGTTGTCATTGAGAGCCTCCTCATTCCTTCTTTCCATGCTGTGCTCAGCTGAAGCATTATTTCCCAAAAGTGCACCAATTAGGAGGTTTGGTAAAGTTTCCAAGTCACATTTCTGTGGGACGAGGAGGTCTAGCATAATGACTATCTGAAAGACACAGCACATCAATTGAGCTATGAGTGCTGCTTCCTCTCCTACTTTTCTTTGACCATTATTCATTTATTCATTAAAGAACGTACTAGTAACTAGTACTGCTGTGCTTTCAAAATTTGCTACTCCGTGGTCCCAGAGATGAAAATCCCCTTTCTTCTCTCACACTGGATATGAAACCTCCTGGTGTCTCTCTCCTGGTGCTTCATGGTTGTTCTGGAAAGCCCAGCTACAGCTGAGAGGTTAGTTCAGTGGCCTGCGTCGCTGCACCCTTGAGACAGCAGCTACCATGCTCCCTCCTATGTGTAGGCTGCTCTAATTATGCTTGAACCACCCTGAATCACCAATGGACATCTGAAAGTTTTTTTGGTTTTAGTACAAAAGTCCATGTGCCGCTCACCCTTGATCTGGTGCAGAACTTCCACTGCCAGTACGTGGATTTATATGTACGACGTAAGGAGAGGAACAGATATCAGTTATTTATTATTGCTTATAGTTTTCTCCCAGGGAAACGGTTGATAACCTTAGTTTTATTCAGCCTCTTTAAATAAAAATAACCCAAAGGGTTCTGAGCGTCAAGCAGTGGTGATTCATCTGCAGCGGCGTAAGTCACTGTTGCTGCCCAGAAAAGGAATGGCAGGGGAATTATACATCTATGCCTGAGCTTCCCCGGCCTCATGCTGCACACACAACTTCCTCAACAATTTAAACACACAGGACTCTTACCGAGAGTGGTAAAGTCACCATCTACCACACAGCCAGTCATGCTTCCCTTGCCACCCCAAGGAGGAGAAGAGGACAAAACAGAGAACAGAGAGAAACATGGACGGATGAGGCTGGTCATGTCTTAAGCTGCCACGGTTAAATTCAGGAATAAGAAGTAAGATCTTCCTAAATGAAATTTGATACAATCAACGTGATTAAAATTCCTGATTTGGAATCCCTGAGGTAAATAGCTCAGCTCATGCTTTAGAGCTAAACCTTTCAACAAGAACGTTCAAGTTTAGGAAATGGTTTGAGGTAAAAGAAAGCAAGGCAGAAACCCAGCCTGGAAGAATGTCTCGATCCCCACAGCGGTCTGGCAGGTTGTTTCCTGAGGGTAAAAAGCGCATGCCAGAGCTGCACTGTGGGCTTGCGAATTGGAAAATGAGAGAGAGAAACTAGCTACCTTCATGGAAACTTTTAATCTTAAAATAGAGTTGCTTTAAGTGAGCCGTATCCTGCAGAGAGCAGAGGCTGTGTGCGCTCATTTCTGCTCCTAAGACTTCTCTGCCGCCTGCCACTGGGAGATCTGTATGGGCACGATCACTAAGGGCTGTAATTTAAAACTCAGAACAATGCATTCATAAATCTGATGAATAACACAATGAGCACAAGCCAGACTTGGGAGCTGCAGTAAATGCTGAAAAGCTGATGTGGCTGCAAAAACGTCGTCTCATGACCGGCCTGGATTGCTTTTACATGAGTCACCTGACCTCAGACCGAGGGCCCGCGAGGGCTGGGCTTTCTGATCAGCTTTATTAGGGGGTTATTGTTTCTCAGGTTTCACGCTGCCAGACTGTCATTCCAGAAAATGGTAATGCATCTGGTGGAAGCATCCCCCAGGGGTGGCCAGTGATTCATTTTGAGTGCTGTGATAAAACTGTTTGGGTTACTAAAGAAGCAGGATGCTAACGCCATGACTGCACTTACAGGACTTTCTAATGTGGTATTAAGAGAACCCAGGATATATTTGTGACAATGTTTTTGCTGCGTGTCAGAAATACCTGCATCAGAACAGTGTGTCAGGTCCACATAACTGAGTCACTGTGCAATGGCTAAAATAAAAACAGAAGTACAATATACCAACTTAAGGGTCCCATTTATTGAGAGACATGAAAGGATCACCCTTGCTACAAGCTAATGAAAAATAATCTTTTAGAATATCGCTTCTAGTGCTAAATGCAAACCCAAACTTACTCAAATGCTATGGCTTTTCTTTAATGTAAAAAAGGAAATGTTCTCTTTGAAAATTTCAATCTTCTTTCAATGGCTCCTAGCTGCTGAAACCTGACGGGCTGCATTTTAAGCTGCATGTTAATTTCTATAGGAATTGAAGCAGTTTTTCTACTCTTATTTTTAAAATAAAAAAACATAATCTATTTCTCACTTACAAAGAACTCCGCTGTAGGTGAAGCGGGTGCTGGCAGGAGTCACTAGAATCCAGAAATGAAAATTTTTATGAAATGCTGTTTCACATTTCTTTTCCCTTCCGGGTCAGGGACACAATGAACCAAACCTTTAATCTGAGTGACTGACATGCCAATTTATACCACCTTTGGCTTTGATCTTTCAGTCCTACCACAGAGTAAATTTGGCCTCATATTTAAAACTTGGAAAATCCCCTGGTTATAACGTCTGCTTTTTCTCACTTCCCATTCTGCTAGAACAATTTTTTTTTTTTCTGAAATAGTTGTCATTTTTGTGGTTTCTTTGAGAAGTGTAGCTCGCATCTCCTCTTGAACTTTCATTTCTTTGTGTATTTAGGCAACTAAAGACCACTGCTTCAAGATTTTTCTTATTATTATGTTGCAACAATTCACACTGTAGAGATCTTAATAAATTAAAAAAAATTGAGTGTGCGTTCAAAAAAATGCCAGTGTGCATGACTTTTAAGTACCTGCTAAAGTCTCATTAAGCTCATGCCTGAAGTAAAATCCACCTAAGTATTTTGCTGAATAGAGCCCTCTTGGGTCTGATCCAATGCACATTGAAGCCAGTCAAAAATTCCCATTGACTTCAGTGGGCTCCCAGCCGATTCCTGGGAGGTATTGAGTGTGTGAAGTTCAGCACTTCTCCTGCCAAACTCCAGTTCTTGCTCTAACATGTGCTCTTTAGGTTTTTTACATTTTCTCCTCTCAGCAGAGAAATATAAAATTTTTAAGGTCTCCCTGGAAGGCCAGAAGAATTTCTCACCACTGCTTTAACTGCACTCTTGTCAAAACTGAAGCATTTCAAAACCATTCATTTCCTCCTATGAGAAACACCCAAAAAAAATTGTTTCAGGTCTAATATATAACTTCAGGGCTGATAAATGTCAGTGCAGCTTTATATCATTGAGGTTATTTTAGTATTTTTATACAAATATTCAGGACATTCATTACAAATACTACATATATGTATAAACAGAATGCAAACACACATTATTGTACATATTCACAATCTTCTAATGTTTTAAATAGTTAATAAAATGTTTTTCAGAATTGCAGCTTTCATAAGTTTGAGTTCAGATGGAAATTTTAAAATAGAAACATTTTCAATTCAGATTAAAACCAAAATTCTAAATGTTCAATTTTCCATAGGAAAAAAATTTCCATTTTTCTGTTGATACCTTCTAGAATGCTTCAGGTGATATAGCTTTTTATACTTACTTCTCCCTCCAGCCTTTTATTAGCAAACATGGAAATCCACTTTTCAACATCCTCCTTTTTTACAAATACTTCTACATTATGTATACAACCAGTGTCAGAACATAGTGCTCAACTTGCATAAATTACACTGCATCAGATATTCATCTTGAATGGGAGCTCACACCCAATCGTAGTTTACTTCAGACTTGGAGATTTATACTATGACCATTCTGTTGATTAGTAAGTACAAGTACTCATGGCACTTTCACCTTGGCTTGCCAGTTTGAAGCAACTTAGAAACATTAATAAATTCCTCCTTAAATAACCTTGCACTTAAATAAATGGACTTTGTATACAACGTGACAAGCTGTCGTGGTTTAACCCAGCTGGCAACTCAGCACCACGCAGCCGCTCGCTCACTCCCCCCCTCCCTCAGTGGGATGGGGGGAGAGAATCAGGAAGAAAATAAAAGGTTAGAGCCGTGGGCTGAGATAAAGACAGTTTAATAAGAGAAAATAATAATAATAGTAATAATGAGAATGATAACAGAATATACAGAATATACAAAACGAATGATGCACAATGCAATTGCTCACCACCCGCCGACCAATGCCCAGCCCGTCCCAA
>NW_009259587.1:243386-247744 GCF_000687185.1 Egretta garzetta
AACCCAGACTGTCTTCCCCAGCATATTTTTTACATGCACTACAGGGACTTTATCCCCTTCTACAGTACGTAAGAGGTTTGATTGGGCAGGGCCAGCTCGGTTGGCAGATCCTCTAGTGTTGACTAACCAGGTAGCTTTTGCTAAATGTGTATCCCAATGTTTGAATGTTCCACCACCCATTGCTTTCAGTGTAGTTTTTAACAGTCCGTTGTATCGTTCAATTTTCCCAGAGGCTGGTGCATGACAGGGGATGTGATAGACCCACTAAATTCAGTGGTGATGTAATTAATTCCTTCAGTGTGGTGCACAACCTGATCCCTCTTTTGCAAGGACCTTGTTCTGTAATCATTACCAGTCAAAGCAAAACTTCCTCAATTTCATTCAGAACAGGATTAGGATATATATTCTTTTTTTTTTTTTTTTTTTTTTTAAAGCAGTACTTGCTAGGATAAACACAGACAAAGTAGAGATGTTATTGGAGCATGTAAGTTCAGTGACTTCTTTTATTCCATAAGAAAAATAACAGATTAATTGGGATCTTTGTTCCCCAAAGGGAAAGCAGTCATGTTCTTTCTATCAAGACTTTGAAGAGAAGGAAAAAAAAAAAGAAAGAAGAAAGCCTTAAAAACTAATAAAGGAAAACCCAAAGACAGCTCTCTCTGAGGTCACTACTGTAGTACCTGGAGAAAGGGGCAAGTGGGAGGCTGATAAGTAAGAGGAAAAATGTAGATAATTTTTTTAGAATACATTTGGTAGATTCTTAAAAAGAATTGCTCGTCAGGAAAGCTACAGAGTAAAGAGAAGGTGCACAGCAGAGACTCTGTATTTACAATATGTCAGTGGTGTCCACCAGCAGAGGATCACAGAAACACTACAAAGAGAAAAGTGCCAAAAACTGCTGAGACTACAAGTGGAGAAAGAAAATGAATAGGAGAAAGCAGAGGAAGCCTCCACCCTTCACATTTCCCTGATCTCTTAAGTATAGCTAGTGCTTTTAAATCCTCTTACTGACTGTTTCCCTGGTGCTTCTCTGGCAACCCAGCCTGTCCTGTGTCCCGTGTGTCTGTCCGTCCCCCCCCGACTAATTAACCCAATAGACAATAATTTATACTACTGTAATTCGCACGATGCCTCTTCGTCGTTCCAGGATAATCCCAAATATTTTATTTCTTAGTGGAGCATTAGCTTATGTTTTACAGATATCTACATAAAGGCAGCTTACCAAAATACCCAGTTGGAACAGTATTGTACACAGAGGTTTAACAAATCCTTATACTTTCAGATAATTTAATAGAGTTACTAATATTATAAATACACGAGAACATAAGCTTTTAAGCTTCGCATCTCACCAGCATTATTTCTCTCCCTGTTTTATCAGCAGCTATGCTAATGGTTACGCCACAGCAACCACGTCACCTTTTTTCTCTCTCAGATGACACTGCCTGGCCAGCCGACAGGCTTGGCTGCAAACCAAGAATTCCCCTAGGCTCTTAAAGACAGGGAAGGGGGAGGGAAGAGCAGGCTGCATGGGGAGCTAGCGCATGCCTGATTTCAGTTTGTAATGAACAGCACAGATATCTTGTCCAGGACAAGGCTGTGTTGTTTTCAGATTGGCTTTCCAAAAACAAGGTGAATTGGACTGTCCCTCTGCAATGTGCACTACTTCTTCATCTACTGCATTACTGCTTATGCACTTGAAGCCTTAAGTAGGTGTGAATGTTTCAGACTAATTTGAAGCTTTGTTTTAGACTGCTGGCATTTTTTTAACCTTCTATGTTGTTTTTCCTTTCATTAGGAGTAGATCGTGCATTTAAGAACATCTACAGAAAGCTTCAGGCTCTAAAAACTTTAAAGAGCAATCTCCTAAAAAGAAATATGTTAGTAAAGAAACTGCCAAATGTTGCATGGTAAGAAATTAATAAAAAATAAAAATATTTTTTCTTCCTACCTTTCCACTCCCTGCCCCCAAGCCTCCAGCATCTCTTGGGAACTGTTCTGATTATCCTCTTAGGAATTGCTTTAAAACTACGCAAATCCAGGCTAGCAAGTTTTACGAAATTGTTTTGTCTTTGTCCCAGGTTGCAAAAATATCTCATTAAACATAAACTCATGAACAGAGTGGTCACATCTGTGATTGTCTGAGTTATCAGCCATAGCAGGAGTGGTCTTTCTTACCATATGACACCAGTGCATACCAGTTGCACTCACTCTACAAAATGACTGGGCCCACTGTAACAGCTATATGTAATGGGAGTATATATACTGTCATTTATCTTCCATAGTGAAATCAATTAATCAAATATACCTCATAGCCCATGAGTGAAATTTGCCAAAGTGCCTATTACATAGTTCCATCCATTTAATGATTTAAAATAGCATAATTTCTGATGAATGCAGATAATGAGTATTACAAGCAGTTGCAATCATTATGCCAAATACTTTACACATAGAAGTTTGGGATATTTCCCTAAACGAAAATTATGAGAACTGAAAATATTATAACTTTCCAGAGGGGAAAAAAGTAAACCACACTGCCATTTCATCTCTTTTAGATCTTTGTTAACTGCAACAAGAAGAGTTTATGGCTGTGTTTAGGTTTGATACAATTCCTCAAGGAACGCAGATCTCCCCTTAGTTATTCAGTAACTTCTTATGATGGGTCCAATTGTACGCTCTGTAAGAAACTAATGTTTCTTATTTGAAAAAGATAAAGCTGTTCAATAAAGATTAGGGACTGTGGGGGAGTATTATAAATAGAGACAGGCAAGTACTAAAACACTACACACCCGTCTGTATCTGCATAGTGATAAAACAGCAGAGAAAATCTACACAGTAACAGGGTAAGACACCGTTGGTTTCAGATACCAGGTGAGCTGAATCTGTGGGAACCACCCATGAATAAACAGTCCAGATCTTGTGGAAGGGCATGGCTAATTACTCAGCAGTTCCAGTTTTATTATGGAAAAGATACTCAAGCATCTTACCTACACACAGTTGCTCCAGTTGAACAAATCTTTCATTTAATTTTTCCTTCATTTCACTAGCTTTAATGATTATTTGAACAGCATAATTACCCTGGCTAAAATCATGGCAAGTTGTATGTGCAGTCTGGCCCTTAAGTTCACTGAATCTGGATGAACTTGGCCAAAACTAAGACTGGAGGAGTGGGGGGAGCATGGAAACTGTGGTGGTTTCCAAGACTTTTGACATAAAACACAACAGTTTTTGCAGATATTTTGCTCTGGGGTTTAGGTGCTAATAGATGTGAGGAACCAAGACTCAAAGTGCAGAGGGAGACAAACCTATGGAGGTTTCAACTGGAAAGACTTCGAAAGAATTCTCAAAATTGTTAGTTCCCAAGTTTCAAATGGATCTAATTACTCTTATGCATATGGCTGAGTCACTTCCGAGCAGCTTCTAGTGCCCAAACATGGCTGTGTGGAGATGCACGAGGACTTGAGAAAGTCTGACCTAGCTTCAGTTTCTAATCCCATTGCTCCCTCCCCACAAGAAAAATGAAAAGCTTAGAAAATATTTTTCTTCAGGTTAAAAAAAGGGAGTTTAAAATTTTGTGGTTTTTCCTATGCCTATCCCAGCTCTGAATTAACTCAGTACTAGTATATCTACGTACAGGCCAGCATGAAGGAAAAAGCACAGAACAGCAATGATTGCTCAGCAGTCAGCACTGTACATGAGGCAGGGATTTTCCAGGTCATTTTTATCCACTTCATCACTACAATTTGCTGGTCCAATTCTGCCAAATCAGCAGATGTACTTCTTAAAAGAAAGCCTCACCCAGTTTTGCACAGGCAGCACTCTGAGAGTTCGCAGGGTTACTAGCACTTTTCATCAGAGATTCACTGTGAATTGCACTTCTAACTAAAGCGCGCAAAAATTAGAAAATTCTCACCACTGCTGGACATCTGCCTATCCCCAAGTCAGTTTATAACAAGTGGTGATTTTGCCCAGTTGAAATAGCAATATGGTCCTTGCCTATAGCAGGCTGAGACATGAACTGAACTGCTACAAAAATATATCCAAAGGAAGGCTGTGACCAAAACACATGCTATAGTTTCTCATTTGTGGTTTGATTGATGGACATGGGAAAAAGTAAACAGTTTTGCCTATTGATGGCCTTGTAGACAAAAGCATGGCTGGAATGAAATCATGTAAGAGAGGGGAAAAAAAAATAAAGTAAAATTGAGAAATGTTTCATTCTGGGTACTCAGACAACACTTCAAAAATCTGTTTAAGAAGGGGATACTCAGTATCCCAGAGTAACAGTCTGCAGCTATTGAAGTACAGCACTGTGGGATTTATTTAAGACTGAATGGTACCTTGTACTGCCCTTAGTCCTG
>NW_009259587.1:248016-263542 GCF_000687185.1 Egretta garzetta
CTGCTGAAGGCAATGCAGAGTGAATTATTATTCCACAAAAGCAAATATAGTCTAACTCTTACTTATTCAGGTGAAGGAAAACAGTTCTCACTAGGACAATCTCTGGTTATCGTGCAACCATAGAAAACTTGAAGGACTTTGACTTTCAAGGTCTTTTAGGGCTTCCCATTCCCCTGCCCTAAAGGAGATGCAACCCATACCCACGTAATTCCTGAAAAATAGTTCTCTTCCCCACCCTTAAGCTCCCCTGAGGCAGTTCCACAGCCTCCCCAGGTGATTTATTGTCCTTCCAGCCAAGTCTCTCCAGCAGGAGGCTGGTGCAGATATGTCCCAGGCGGAGGGAGGAGCAGCTGGCAGGCAGGGGGAGGCAGCCCACCAGCAGCCCACAGCAGGCAGCTCTGGGGAGCTAAAGGTGGGCAGCTCTCCTCACCCGCATGGTCTGTCCAGCCCTGGCAGCACCTACGGCAGCTGGAGAAGTTGCTCATGAAATGATCTCTTTTGGTTAACAGGACCATTCTTGTTTCAGGCAAGTAGTAAAACTACACACCCACCTGTATCTGCATAGTGATAAAACAGTGGTGAAAATCTAGGAGTAACCAGGTAAGATACATGCTGGTTTCAGGTACCAGGTGAGCTGGTACGTCTTTGTTTCATACAAGATGCTTAGAAGGGCAAGGCTGTACATGAAGCCTTTCCAGAAGCACAGGAGCCCTCTGGAAGACACATAGTATGTGTCATGTTCCTTTTAAATGGGTGCTTTGGCCACCTTAGGAAAATATTGCCTGTTGACTAAAGCATATCTTGAGGACGAGAAGAAAGAGATCCTTGAGGGGAAGGTTAGGTCTGCAGGAGGAAGTAAATATCAATGTGCGAGAGCTGGAGCAAAAGGGAAAAGAATAGCAGTGTGTGACTTTCTCCATGCCTTCACATGCAGGCAAAACCCCTGTACTTTCTTTTTGCATAACATCGCTAGCCCGCAACCCATTCTGTTTAGTCCAGACTCCCAGCTTGTGCCTTGTCTCCCTTCTCATTCAAAGTGGTGCTCTGAAAATCATTATCCTGGCCTTGCACAACGACTGCAATTTTTTTTTTTTTAGATATTTTTTTTTTCTCCTGACATTCCCACTCTGACTGACTCCTTCCCAAATGCTTCTCTGACCTTATAATGTCCTTTTAGTCTTCTCTGCCTACACCTATCCTCTGTCACTGATTTGCAAAAGACTGATTCTTACTTTCAATGCCATCAAACTCATTGTGGGATTTTCAAGCTGGACAACAAGGTTATAGAATGAATGGAAACAGCCATTCCCATAAAAGCTGCTCGTTCAGAAAGGTCATATCTAGGCTGAAGCATTATGACTAGAATTGATTGCAGTTGGATCTGATTGATAGTGTCATTGGATCTGACAGTATCTCATGATACTATCACTAAAACAGGACTTCTTGTCCATTGAAAATGAGCTCTGATCGGTGTGTAGAACTGTGGCCACAGCTACCATCCCATCCTCTCATTTTTATCAATAACATTGCATGTATTCAGAGTGCTAGCTAGGAACTTGTACTTCACCAACACCATGGTTCATTTCTTTTTACACTCCTACATCCTGCTGTAGAAAGATTTTGCTTATGTCATTGCAAAATTTCACTGAATATACCCAAGTGTTTTTTCTTGTATTGGTAATCTAAATTAAGTCTCAGAAATGTCAGCATCACACAAAAAAATCTCTTTAAATACATTTCAAATATGATGCCTTCTCTAAAAATGACTGCAACAGTGGACATGTCTTTCTGCCAAACTGGATGTCCCTCCAATCATCACAAGTTTTGCTTTTGCCTAAAAGCAATATTTGTTCTTATGGCAGCTACATTTTTTTACTGCACTTCCTCCTCCACAATACTGTATGTGATCCCATCTGTAAGGTGCTGCTCTTCTTGGGACGCAGCCTATGTTTTTGTCACCTTAACTCTACCATGAAGTTAAACATCACTTTTATGCTATCATACTTTCAAAGACTGTTCCTTTCTATTCTCTCCTTATCTTGACCAAGGAACTCTATAGCTTTTTTCAAGTTTTCAGCCTTGCAGCTGACCCAGAGCAGCACTCTCTAGCTCAGCCTGCCAGAATGTACCAGCTGCCCTTACTTTTTGAGCAGGGGGAAGAGAGGGGATCAGTGAGATGTGAGGCACCTAACACACGTTAAAACCCACTGGCAGCTTTTTCCAATCTCTGCCATTGGTACGGAGACATCAAAGCCAGAGGTAATGAGCTCAGATGCAACATGGTAGCACAGAGCTCAGTCTGGATGGTAAAGGCCCATGTGAGAGTTTGGGTCGTCACCTATTCAGACCCCTACTAATGTAGCCATGTTGGTCTTGGCAGATTAAATGAGAAAAATTGGCATAAAATTAGGTCAAGTATGGCTACAATAATAGTGTTGGTGCAGTGAAAACAGAGCTGCTGTTCAAATCTCACCCAAAATTCTGGTTCAACATGTATGTGACACAACTAAGATAGCGCACCAGAATACGGTGCAAGGCAAAATTCAAGCCCAAGATATTTAAGTGCACCATGATGCATCAGTTTCAATTTAACACCTATTGGACAGTATATACCACTCCTCATTGCTATCATTAATTATTCTTCTCTGTTTCATTTTTAAATGCATATGTAGAAATATGCTGATCCTTACGTTGTCCCTCTTGTCTCACAGAAACACTGTGAAGCATTCATAAAACCTGACTACCTAAGTTCTTGAATAAATCCTCTAAATTTACTATTTCAGAACTTATATTACATTCACAGAATCACAGAATCACCTAATTAGAATTCATACACTGCTTCAATTCAAATCCAAATCTGTCTGTTACTGGGTTATCACTAAGGTTAATGGCTTAATTCTCTCATATCCAATCATTCAATACTACCTACTATAATGTGACACTCTATTGCTAATATTTTTTTTTTCAGATCTATATGGAATAATTGCAAATAAAACAATTTTCATACAGTTCAGTGGACCTGAATCAATAATTTTGAAAAAACTTTCCCTAGCCTGCTATGTGTGGCCAGGCTCCATTAGATTGTCCATTTAGCTTACCATCAACAGTTATGCTATAAAAGTATGCTTTTATGAATATGCCCTTGAAAAACTGGCTCTCAGGAAACTTCTTTGAAATAAAATGTCGGAAAAGATTCCTAAGTAGTGTTAGAGCTTCTTCTACTGAGAAAGGTTATTCGAGGTTTAACGGGATTGAAATTTTCCTTTGCAATGTACTCATTATGAGCTACTGTTGTTCGCCTTTTGAAACAAAAATGCTAGCTTGGGAATGCTGTCTTTTATTTAAAAATAAAAAAATGAAGTGCAGCTGACAAAGTTCAGATAATTGGACAGAGCAGCAGAGCTTAAACCAACAATGCATTCAGCACACTGACATGTGATATCTTTTGAAATCTCCATAGGGTCTTTTAGCTTACAGTGAGCCATTTCAGAATCCCGGACCGTTGCAGAATAAAGGCTTTGCTCTTTCAGACTTGCACCAGTTTCCAATGATACAATTTTTTTTCAGCTTCTCCTTCCCACCACATCAATACATATTCTACTTGGTAAACATACACGTTTTTATAGACTTGGTCCAGAATCCTGCAAGTAATGCCAGAACTCTAAAAAAAAAAATAAATTAAAAGCCAGAAAAATGCTATTAGTGGAGCATCAGCATGGGCTGTCATTACAGCACGCTATTCTCATTAACACATAATAAACCTAAAACTGGTAGAACGCCAATAAAACAGGGATAGGGGAAAAGGAGTGCTACAAATGAGAGCCACTGGAATAGATAGAACAGAAGCCCAGCAGCTGGCATCCTGCCATACTGGATATCTCTAGTAGCCCGGCTTCTCAGGGGGGCTGTGTAGCCTGTGATTAAAACACCTACTATTCAGGCTTAAGGTTTAAAGTATGAACTGTTAAGTTTTAAAGACCTTCTCCATTTTTTGGCTGGTATGACTTACACTCTGGCTACTATGAGCTTTGCCCCATTCCCAAAGCAAAAAGACCACCTAGGGACAGACTCCTGTTTCACACTGGTTTTCTGAACTGGCTGGAACTGGATGGAGGAAAAAAATATTAATTCTATTACTTTTCCACCTCCTAATGCGAACAGCTCTGTTTGGTCCTTGCATTGAGCCCAGTACAGTTTGTTTAATTCTCAAGTGAGACTGAATGTCCAACTTTACCAAGTATTAATCTGAAACTACTGGCCAGCTGAACTGGCACTGATATTTAGCAAGTTATTCATTTTTCAGCAACTTGATGACGTTCCAAATAACAGACTGGTAGGTCTTGTAGGAAGATTTCACCTTAAAATAAAACATTTGAACTTTTGCTTGGTATGTGGAACAAAGTTGTAACTCAAACAAATCTGCACCTCACTTGACTGGACAATCTCAGAAAAAGCAATCTTGATCAAGCCAAGCCATCAAGAAGCTCAGCCAGACTCCTGATGCAACAGGAGACTCTCAGACATGTAAGACTGTGGAGGGAAGATAAGCTTAAGATGGAGGCACTACCTTTAAACAGCCATGAGAGTAAGAGCTGGAATTAATATTTATTGCCTACACAAGCAAATACGCTAAAAAAGAGACAAGTATCCTGACATGTTGGAGAGACTTGGTAACCCTGTGGTGGCCCGTTAACAACATACAATAGTGTTGCTCCAGGAAACAAAAATATTGTTTCGTAAGCCCTATGTCCCAACTCCTGTGGCCACATTTTGAAACATCCACTCCCTCCCTCTCCTCCCAACAAAAACAAAACAAACCTAAAAATACCTCCTCCTGCTTACCTGACTGTGGCCAGAGATTGAGCCCACCATGACAAATGCAGCAAGCAAAGATCTGCCAGTCCCGGAGAAGACTCTTTCACAGCAATGAAGGAAAACACATGTATGCTGCTGTTCCTTATGCTGTGTTTTTCTGATGACTAGAGGGCCATGGTTTCCAAATCTGTCTGCTTAACAGCCAACATGCATTCATATTGCATGAAATATGGTGGGAAGGTTAAATATAAAACAGGATGTAAAAAAAAAAAAAAAAAGTAAATGAAAGGCAGAAAGTCAACCAATTCAGACTCAGGATAAATGCGGAGACAGAAGAGTTTGGTGCAGAAAACAAAAATGTGATCAAAAAGAGCAAACCAAGTGATTAGCATTTAAAAAATCTTTTAAAATAGCCTTAAAGACTATGAATTCAGTGCAATGAGCCAGCAATGAAAGTATAACAGTAAATGTACTGAAGAAATGTACTGTGAGAAAATGCCTTGTGCAGCACTGGCAACAAATCTGAGGTGTTATGTTGACACACTCCCCAGTTTAGTTAAATACAGATGATAAATTCAGGGAAATGCAATCTAATGATAAGAAGCTCCTGAAGCAAGACAATGCCTTAATTCAACCACGGCTTCAAGCTCAGTTCAGTACACCAGAATCGAGCTGGGGTCCAAGCCGATCGGGAGAAGGCAAGCATTAGGTGAGGCAGAGAACAGCCAGACCTCCTAGTTAAGTGCTGGAACAAAGGAAGCACCAGCACAAATTGGGAAGTCACTGACAGTTTAGGCACAGGCAATCACATGGTCACATGCCTAGAAGTGGTGTCACATAAGACACTGACACATCCATAATTTTCTGTTATTCTTTCTTCATGGAAGTGTCTATCCTGTACGAACGCTTAAGTAAAGTGTACAGAAACCAGCTTCAGAGCAAGGGGTAAGCATTGCTCCCAGATATTCATTTCATTATGAGTATTTTAACACTAGTTGTTTTTCCATCTCAAAACGTCATTATAAAAATGCCAGCAGTTACATTGCAAGTACAGGAAAAAAAGGAAAGGGAAAAAAAAAAAAAAGGAAAGGTTAAGCTGCTGCACGTTTAACAGCAGCCGTATTTCTCCTTGCTGTGAAAGTGTGAGCGAAGTGTGAGCGAAGGCAATGGCAGTGACCTTCCTATTGTTGAAGGGAGAGCAGCAGATTCTGACAGTCTCCAAGGCAAAACACGGGAGACCTTGCAAACATCTCTCTGTAGGGGCTCTGAACAATAGCAAAGGTTCTTTCCCAGGGTTGAATTTCTCCATTCCTTTGGCACGCTTTCACAAAAGGGCTGGGTCTTTTGAGGTTATCTGCAATGTGCTTACGCTCAAAGCATTAACATGCCTGTTAGCTCTGTACCCTTAGCATACTTTTCCTGTTATTAAAGAGTGATTATAACTCAGAAAAAGAGGATCTTGGAGATGAGATACTGGACTGAGGTGGAGAAAAGCAGGGCTCTAGGCTCTACCCTCTTCTCATGCCACTTCAGGCAAGCAACATGCTTCACATTTCTGTTAATCATAGATGCTTAGTTCATAAGCTCTTTGAACAGAGATGATCTCTTTCCTTGCGTATGTAGGTGTAGAATAGCAGCACTGCGGAGCAATGGCTTAAACCAGAATGCCTTGGCACTATCAGTTACACACTAAGCATTTTAATTACTATGACAAGGCTAATTTGGCAGCTCCCTCTTTTAGTAAAAGAATTAAAACCATTATATGCCAACTTTCCTTTTTATTTTTTGAGAATACTGAGCACTTAAGTAAGTGCATCAGTCTGGCTGCACTGCCTCTCAGCTTCTCAAACACGAGTGCCTATTTCTTTGCCCATGTGCAAGTGATTTCCAGCCACGTGGGGCAAAACATTCCCTTGCACCATCGACACCGTCAGGAAGAAACTACCATCAGCAACAGGTTGTGAGAACTGCGGCTGGTGTGGTAAGAGTTTGCTGTCAACTGCTGCCGAGGCTGCTGGGTTTGGATAGAGCTGGGGAGCATAGGGTTATTTTTAATTGCTTCAAAGAATTAAAGACAGACTGCATTCAAGATCTTCTCACCAGCTCCAAGTGTGCCAACTGAAGAAAGCCCAGGGGGAAACAAGGCATGTGTTGATTGTCAAACTATTCTAGTAATAGAGATTAAGCACTACTTTGAACATTATATTGAAAGTGAATGGGTGTGATACCAGCCAAGGTGTGATGTTGTTAGCAGGCACATTCTCATACCATCCCAGTAAACAAGTTACATACCTGTTATCCATTGGCAGCCACTTCCAGCCCAAAGGCAGAGCTCAGAATTAGTCCCATCAGCTTCGGGTCGATTCAGTACTATGTCACCACGAAGTACTGCAGGATCCCTGCACTCCTCCTCAATCCTGGGCCCGTCTCATGGAAATTCATGGGGGAGTTGTGGACAGAAGTTCTCCCTTTCTGGGACACATCCACAGCGGGAAACGACGGCAGAGGGTTCTTACAGATTTGCAAGAAAGCCACAGACTTGGCCACACAAAGATGCTGTAGGTTGTGGCAGCTGCATACGCACAAAGCTTGGTAAACTACTACAAATGTGTTTTCTGCCTGGCCCCTTGCAGTGCTTCAGCTATTTAGTCTAAAAATGCCTGCCTTCTTTTTAAGCCAGGGTACTTAGATGACCTTTCTCTGTTCAAACGATTCCAGTTCATTTTGACATGTTATGCATGAAATTGACTCCTTCGCATTAAGGATGCAAAAGCCTGATGGTGGTGCAAGATTCATCTAAGTGAATGACCTGATCTAAACCCAACAGAACTACTCCTGCCTGTTCTAGGAAGCTTTCCACGGGTGCACGGCTGCACATCAGTATCCCCAGCACGGTATAGGAACCTTGTATTTCTGAATAAAATAAAGGATAAGAATTATGGAAGTCTGTAGAGTGAATCGTCCTCGCTGCATGGAGAGAGAGTATGTGAAATAATTTATGTCATTTTAAAACACCATTTCCCTCATTTCCTAAATACAAGTCCGCTCACCCCTTTGGTATGTGTACGAGCTGTGTTTCTATTTACCACTGCCCAATTCTCTCAGAACTTCTGCTCACCCTAATTGCTTATTGATGGGCAGACCAAATATGCTTCTTTAACCAGTTTTTTGAATCCTGGGCTCTGCACTGAAACCATTGACTGCATCCAGCAAGGGCACCACTCAGCAGAAACTGCAATTATTCAGCAGTTCTGCTGAATAAAAATGGAGCAAACAGGCAAAACTATTCAAAAATGTTGTTTATGCTAGGCTAAACTGCTCAGCTACCCAAGGTTACCCATATTGGAAATACACAGAATTGGCCTTTTGTGGCAGCTGCAGTTCATCTCCTGCACAGTGGCGGAGGGGAAAAGAACAAAGTACATCACCACTAGGAATATTTTAGCAGGACTAGGATGAAATTTAATTGCCTCATTTGAAAAGATCAGTTTATCAAATCCACGGTCTTACTCCCAGTTAAAACCCCGTCAGCACGCCTCTGGCTCTTTAAAATAGCAAGACAGCAGCTTTTTTTCCACGTGTTTAGGCAGGCAAAAGCCGTTTCTACTTTGCCTGGGATAAAACCTGTATGAGGTGTGCTATTCACTTGCCACTTCTTCCAATTGCACCCGTGAATGCTCGTGGCTCTTGAAGTAGGAGTTTATGGCAGCGTGTTTCTAGGGCCATGAGGTTGACAGGTTCTTTCTTTACCTCTACTTCACTATAAATAGGAGCATATGCAGCCCCAGATGTAACAGTTCTCTGAGTAAGGATCTCCTTCACCTAGTTCCCATGAGGTAAAAGTGAAGATTTAATCAGTCTTTACACTTTTATATTTTTTAAATTATTTAACTTTTATTACTGTTGCACCATTTATACAATTACATATAATTTCAATGCATCCATTGTACATTTTGTTTTTTCTTTTGTTTTCCAATGAGTGTGTGTTGGTGTCTGTGACACAGAATGGAAGAGAAACTGGAACTGCAATGAACGCAGACTTTTTCATTTCCACTGACCAATAAACAGAACTACAGGTGCACCCAACCACGGACATGCATTAACTCGTCATGAGAAATCTAGGTAGGCTAAGTAGGATGAGAATGCTTTTTACTCCCAAAAAATATTTGGAGAGGAAGAATTGGAGGATTGGCATTGAGAAATATGTGGACAGCTAAGTGGGTTTTGTCTGAAAGTTGGCATTCATCCACTGCATAAAAAAAATATCAAAATAAGAAAGGCTGTAAATAAAAAAACCACAGAAAATACTGCTTTCATAAAGATCTGATTGCCTTGGCACAAACCCAGTGGGCAGAATCAAACGCATCACTCCCAAACCCCATTACAGAACAAAAAGAAGATTTTGATACATTGGTGGAGTGCATTTACAGCAGTTCAGATACAAAAGATGTGCTGTACTTTCAGACATCCATTTATTTTACTTTTTTTTTTTTTAAATCCAGGACTTGTGTCAAGTTGGCAGAAAGTATATTAGATATTTCCCCACAAAAATACTATTTGGATTCTCCCCCCTCCCTCCCTCCCAAGTTGATGGGACATCCTTTTCATTTTTTCTTTTTTTTTTTTTTTCTCCTTTTCTTTCTGGGCAATACATATTTGTTATTTCAGATCTGAAACGAGTTAGTATAGCTGAAAAAATAAAAAAAAGACACAGGTTGTTTTAAGTGGTTGTTTCAACAGGCTGTCCAATTTAATCTTGCACTGCTATGGTTTGATCCGAATTAGTCGCTGGAACTTCAGAAGGTTTCGCTTCCTCTGGTGGGGCTGCAGGGTCCGAGGCCTTAGCAGTGGAACTAGGTGCCGCTGTTGCTGCCGCGGGCTCCTTGGAAGAAGGCGCAGCCTCGCTGCTGCTAGGTTTTGAGTCTGAAGCTGGGGCCACTTCGCTTTTAGTTTCTTGGGCTGCAGGCGTTGCGGGAGCCTCAGTCTTTTTGGCTTCCCCTTCCTCTTTGCTCTTGTCATCTGCTTTACTGGGAGCTGTGGCTTCTGAAGGCTGGGAAGCTTTTGCATCGTTGCTAGGCTCAGAAGTTTTGGCTGCTTCGCTACCGGCAGCGGGAGCAGAGGCTGCAGTCGGCTCCTCTTGCTTGGGTGCCTGTTCATTGTTCTTCTGTGGCTCTACTTTCGCATCGACAACCGCCTCCGACTTCTCTGGTTCTGGTTTCTGGGTTTCTTCCTGGGTCACTGTTTTCTCCTTCTCCCCTTCTTTTTCTTCCGTCTTATTGGCAGCGACCTGAGTATCCTTTTCGCCCTTTTCCTCCTTGTTGTTCTCCTTCACTTCTGTGGTCTCTGTGGTTTGCTGGGCATCCTCAGCCTCCTTTGGAGTCTCCTCTTCCTCAGTTGCTGCTCCTTCAGCCTTCTTGTCTTTGTCTTTAGCTTTTTCATCATTGACACTGTACCCCTTCTTCTTCTTGCTCAGTTTGCCTCCCATGTCGGAGCTCTGTAACAGAAAAGAGAAGGAAGTGGTTACCCAAAGCCCAGCATTTATCACTGAGAGAATCAAAATCAGATCAACTGAGGTGCAAGAGAAAAATTGATGCTGGCTCCGAAAGGAAGACTACAATAGGCTTGGTCAGACTTTATCAGCTGAATGCATTGACACCACTGAGCACCACTGCCACTGAGCTTACGTCCCACTCAGCCCTGCAGCATTTCAGTCAGCAAACCCCCTTCTGCCACATCCCCTTCTCAACAGTCCTTCTCTGAACCCCTCTAACCCTGGTTACTCTTCAGAGGTGAGGGAGTGGAGGGAGTAACAAGGTGATGGAGGACTAACATAAACCATGAACCTGAGAAAGGGATATAAAGGGTGGATGTAGAAAAGAGCCCATTTATATTCAGGTTGGGCGCAAACTGAATTTGACTGTCAATCTTGGCATTTGCCCTCAGTTAACACAAAGTCCACTATCGCTCTAGCAAAGGCTATGAACGAGCTTTGCATTAAGGTTTGGAAAGATCAAAGTGAGCCTAGAGTCAGTGAGAAGGCCGATGTTCTTCCGAAGACAGAAGACTGCAGCTACGCACTCCACTCTCCCCGCTTGTTACCTGCGCAGCCAGCTCCCACTGGATACACAGCCTGGGTGCAGGGCTGATGGTACCCGGAGGCGGGGAGCGCGCGCCTCCCTCACCCAGAGGGGTGCGGGCACCCCATTACAGCAGCCCCAGAGGTCGGAGCAGCTCCCAAGTGGAGACGTCCCCATGCACGGAGACCCCACCCAGCCCCTTCCCACCCTGTGGCTCCCACAGGGATCGCCAACCACGAGCCCCCCATTCCCGCACACGACAGCACCCCACAGGCCCCCGCCGCAGGATGGGAAACACAGAGCCTGAAACACAGCGAGCCTGTGACCACTGGGGAAGACAACAGAAGCAAATATGGGCACTTCCGAATGCAGGGCTTACGGGTAGTACGTGACATGACACAATAAAAATCGGGGCAGGGGGTGGTAAGAGGGGTGCATGCTTTGTAGCCTCTGCTCACGGTTTGCAAGCATGACAAGTGATCAGGTACACAGTTCAGTTGTTTAAAAGAAGTTGAGCGTGTACATAACCGTACCAGTATTTATATACCCTTCGTGTGGGAGTCTCAACTAAGAATACACAAAATTTTCCACACTGCTTCAAAGCACTCTTTGTCTATTGAAACAGGAGGAGACACAGATATATCGTGTCATTAATGAACATGAAAATCTCTACGATTGCCTAAAAAATACACTTCTGGTATTAAATATATCATTCAGACTCAATGAAAGGTTAAGAAAAAAAAATTCCTAGTTTTGTACCATTTGAAAATAGTGGAGAAGGTGAATTTTTCAAAATACTGTCAAACAAATGTTTAATTTCCAAGTTTCTCCAAGGGAGCTAAATCATTCTAATTTTCTCTTTTGCAAAGGTAGGTAGCCTCATAGGCCCTACATTTTTCACACACTTGCCAAAACTGTAGATAAAAACCAGTAAAAATTCATAGGAGTGCTTATAGGAAGCTAAATGGTAAATAATTTTACTACCACTAAGAACTAGCTGTCTTTCAGTAGATTTTTTGCGACCACAGCCACAAGGCATGGGCACAGCCGAACAGCAAATTTTCCCTGTCCTGGGCAAAAATGAGATATTATGGTCAGCAGAGACCTTCCTGATTTCAGCACTCAAGAAGAATAACAATTTGCAAATACTGGTGAAGGGTTAGCACGCAGCTCTGCACAACGGTACCTAATGTTATTAAAACACTACTTTGTTGTCTGAAATATTATGCGCAACAGCAATAAAAGGATTAACTTCCACAGAGCCACAGTTGAGCAATCTAATCGCTACCTTCATGGCAGAGATACCAGCTTTTTAGGTATTTTTAGGGCAGTCTATGGACATTAGTTTGTTATCTGACAAATTTACAGGCTTCTTGATACTCCATAAATATTGCTTCAGCTTATTGTTTATGTACAGTTACAACCAAAAACTTCGAAGGGCTTTTGCAAGTCAGCAGGATCAGAGATTTATACTGAAGTCATGTGTGTCTCCCAATTTGCAATCCCTAATTAAGCCTGTGTTTGTTTCCCAGCAAAGCCCAGCTACTGTGAGCTTAATTTCATTTGCTGCATCTTCCATATTTTTCCAGATTTTGCTATTAGTAACTATTAGTTACTACTGTTAAAATGGTAGTAACTCACCACAATTTATATTTCCTTCTACCTCAAATACAGCTAGCTACAGAATGTGTATGCCAAAGGACCTTTAATAAGCAGAGGAGCATGCATACAAGAAATGTGCTCCCAAACTATGACAAGAAACACGCTCTGTCTTTGCTCGGAGGTATACTGCGAAATTGCTGTGCCTCAATTTGCATCCCAGCCAGCTGGCTCAAGATACTGGAGCGGAAGATGGGGAAGAGGTTCAGAGACTATCATTATGCTCTATTAGTAAATATTTACAGATACAAGTGGACTGCCACCTTCCAGCAGTTTCAACTACTTCAGGACAGAATAGAATCAATCCTTGTGACACTGAATCTTACATCTCCCTATTTAAAAGCCACCTAGATCATCGTTGTTGTAGCTATGCCAGGCTACCATGCAAAAGCACAGCAATCATGAGGGTTATCGCCCAGGCCTGCAGGTAGCAATGCTATGATGTTCCTTTCCCCCCCCCCCCCCCCGTATTTGAATTACAAATACTCCTCCTCCTCTCCCCAGCCTCCTGATAACATATCTGAGCTCCCCTGTCACGTTCTCCAGAAACAGCCCCCACGTGCTCCACTGCCCCAGAGAGATGCTGGTCCTAGTCCCTGTCCCACCTTAACTGTGCCTGAAGCAACAGCTCTGAACCATCCACTGCAAAGAGCCTCAGGGTGCAGCAGACACAAAGCAGACCTTAAGAAGCATTTTAAAATTACAGCCAGCTATACCTGGAAGGTAGGGTGTAGATCAAGCCACTTAACCATCCCTGTGACTGTACTGGATATTCTTGCAGGGATAAACCCACCTGGTGCCACATGACAGTGAATCTCAGTGAAATGTCTCACAAGTGAAGCAGACAGCAAAGTGCATTATGGATTCATACCGTGTTAAATCCACTCTGTATTACTACCTACATATTAACACTTGCAAGAGTACAGACCTTTTTGCTCCCTCCCCCGCCCAGCAAAGGACTAAAGTCTAACAAAAAGTAGATACCTTGCCTGTCCCAGTGAGTCTGATGGCCCTGGCTCCATTGCTCAGCCTCTCCCTAACCCCCATGGCCATTGCATCCACCTTATGAATGACAGACCCAGGAAAAAAATTTGCCTACAACTATTTACCATACAGGCTAATACCCAGTATGGCTTCAGTTACTTGCACTACCATTGACACATAAGGGTCTTGAACTAGCTCTAGCAGCTGAGTGCAAACCATATCCAAAAGGAAGATGCTTGAAAATTTTGGTGGCGAGCACCATTCCTGTAAAATGTCACAGCATTTTATAGCTGTGCCTCTTCACTACTGGACAGAAAAGGGTCTGGAGAGAGACAGCCTAGAAGCAGATATTATATAAGAAGTTGCAATACATCAGTTATTTTCAGGGAACTTTGAGGAATCAGTTGGCAAACCAGTGCATCAGAAGAGCAAGGCTAAATACAACACTTCGAAGTTATAACAGACTTCATTTGTTTCTTAACATGCTCAGTATTCTTTGACTGTATTGCTCTTCTCGTGGAAGGAGAGACAGATGCAGAGACCACTACAGAGGACTTCTCTAGCAGGAGCAAGGATTCCTTTGGTTTCTAAGAGCTGCTGTTCATTGTGCTCATCCTGAAGTTTCCATTCTCCTGCTGGAACTGAAGAGCTTGCACAGGTACCTTTCTTATTGTATAGAATAAATAATCTGACTATATTTGTATTACAAAAAATCACATCTACAAGTCACCTACAGCACGTCTAAGCACATTGAAAGTTGAATATTTGTTATCATCAGGATTTCCCAGGATAACAGTGTCAGAAAGAGTTAATGTCCATAAGATCATAATAGAGCAGGAAGACAAACTCACAGAACGTTTTAGATCTTACACCTGAAGACTGAGCTGACCTGGTGGAGACGAACTCCTGGAACACAGGCAACATACACTTGTACAGTTTGGGAAAGGAAATGTTATTTCCAAGTTTCATTTTTCAAATTGCGCTTCTATAACAAAAAAGTCCCTAGAATTAGACCCTTACTATCTCTCTTTTCTTTCAGTAAAGATTTGTCTGCCCAATTAGATTTCTTATGTGCTTCTGAATTTCTAAACGTTTCATTTAGCACACACTTGCACATTCCATGAAAGGGTCTGGCTATTAGAGGAATGGACTTGCTATCACCCTCATTCTCAGTACAGAGAACAGTGCCTCAGGAAAGGACAAAACCACAGATACCACCAGTAAATTGCCATAGTCTGATTGCCAAAGCTAAACTTCCAAAGCTCCTGTTCAACTTCACGTGAAGTGCGGGGAGCTCAGTCCACCTCCAGAAAAAACAGTGCAGGAAGACAACAGGCATCTTCTGAAATCCGTCCGCCTTCAGCGCAGTGTAGGCACGCGCGGTGGGTCAGGCCAAAGTAGCCCTTGCATGAGCCTGTTCCCAGGCATGAGTTATCTCACATCGCCTGCAGACAAGAGCTGTAAAATGCACATCCCTCCCAAGGCAGGGTTTCAACACTCCAAACCAAAGAAAATACTGATCCCAGAAACCGCCCCACCCCCCAGCTGCTCAAAATAAATAAAAAGCTCTCAAAGAAACCATTGCATGGCTGTACCTCATTCATTGACCCTACGCCTCTGTTTAAAAAAAAAAAAAGCAAGTTTTTGTAAAGGGATATATATAGCAACTTAAGGAAACAAGGAATTTCCAGACACAATTTTCAACAGATTTTCTGAAGCTTTTATGAAAGAAAAAAAAAAGAACTTTTTGCTTCTCAAAATAATGCAGAACAATTTCATGCTTCCTGTTACGCACACACACACTCAGAGATGTTCCTATCTCACCAGCCCAGGTCAATCAGTTTTCCAGGTTAATGTTAGAAGATGTCTATAGCATACCCCTAGATAGAATTAGACTTGCTAGCCTTATCTGTTAGCAACAAAGACATGTTTGTCTCTTTCTCTTCTTCCTCCCTCTCCTCTCCTCTCCTCTCCTCTCCTCTCCTCTCCTC
>NW_009259587.1:263707-307416 GCF_000687185.1 Egretta garzetta
CTTCCCTTCCCTTCCCTTCCCTTCTCCTTTTCCTCTTTTTTTTTCTTTCCTTCTCCTTTCCCCTTTCCTCCTCTCCCCTCCCCTCCCCTATCCTCTTTTCCTCTTTTTTGTTTCAGAGCAGTGATGGGAACCAGCTCTCCCCCAGACAGGAGGGTTGGGCTGCTGGTGCAAGGGAGGCAGCAGAAGACACGCACCTGACCACCTCTCCCTACCGAAGAGGTGGCTGGGGGTGGGCACAGCTGTGCCCCCCGAGGGGCCGGGCAGCTCGTGCAATCCCAGGCCTGCAGGGCTGTGAGCAGCACACCGCCTTCCCGTGCCAGTTATGTATGTCCAGAGGTATCACACAACAAAACATGGCCCGTGGTGTCTCCACATTCCCTGGTTGTTCAAACCTTAACACTGAACAATTCGGTGTGTTTATTGCATCTTGGCTTGGCACCTGTGGTATTTTCTTCATGGACCACAGAGAATTTTTTTCTCCTTCCCTCAGCGCGTGCACAGCCCTGTAACTACTGTGCCTCCTTCCTCCAAAGCCTCATGAATCTCACCATCTACTAAAGGAGTACAGAGGAAAAGAACAGTGAATATGTAAAACAGGGGAATTGTCTTCACCTGATTTTTTAACTTTGATCTTTAAAAGCAGCCAATTCCAATTTTGTTACTGTCCTCTTTTCTTTTAATATGCAGCCAGTTAATGAATTCTAAGAAATAATATTGCCGAGTCTAAGTGTTTAATTCTCAGCCGGATCTCAGTCCTGTTTTCCTCTGGTTAGAAATAGAAAACATTTGATGCAAATTTATTTAAAAAAAAAACAACAAGAGGAACTTCATTTTTCATACTATTTAAAAATTCCCAGAGATACATATACCAACACAAAAATGGGAAGGATGATGTGCTTTTTTTTTAAAATGGGCCACTTGTCATTAATATATCTAAATTATGATCATTGATAATAGACTTCAATTATGAGAGTTATAATAATTGAAGCACGCTGCAGGCTGATCCTACATTGTGCCTGGCTATTTAAGAACTTGTACACGACTAACTGCTTCATTTGAGAAACATAACTACTAAAAGTAACAGCAAGCTATCAGAAAAGTTAATAATCAGATGACAATTATTTTGAGAGCAAATTACGAAGTTGTACCTTAGATATTACTAAGCTTCACATGAAATACTTGAGCTCTGAGGTATGTATTAGAGCATCAACTTATTTTTCCACGAACAGCATGGGAATGAAGATCAGCAGTTTCATTACAGGCAAAAGTTTTGCCAAAACTATCAATTCATATTAGCATCAACCTGAAACCACAAGTATTTCACACGTGCAATTCATCTTTGCACCCTGTGTGGAATAACGCTAGCTGGCTAGGCAGAATTCCTGAATAAACCCAAAATTTATCCATTATCTGATGAAAGAGTGATGAAGATTTTGTGGGTTACACTGAAAGTAACTATCAAAGACTTTTGACTTAGATCCTCCTGACTGGGAGGACCATGCAGCTGAAGACCCTGGAGACACATAGCGGCTGAAGATCCACCACCCAGCCTGACTCTGGTCAGACACCAGCACTGCTTTAGCTGTAGGAGGTTCTTGAGAAACAAACGTATCGCGGTACTGCATTACGCAGTCTCTGTGTGTTTCACCCTATATTAAAGGCACTTATACGAAGTGCTGACCCATCTGCTGTGCAAGCTGCTCTGTGGAGGAGCGCTCCCCAATGCAATACACCTCATGTCCTTGAGCCATCAGAAGCCCTTGGCCTCCTCAGCTCCAAAGCCATCTTGCAGAAAACATGAGCAGAACGTGGACCAAGACAGCCTTGCCTTCCCGAGACAATGAGCAGCGTGGAAGAAATGCTCTGCTGTGTGCAAAATCCCTGCTCACCCCAGGTGAGGCTGTGCTTTGTGGGCAGAGAGAACGTCTTTTCGTAAGACCGGCAAATAACATTGCCCCTATTCTCCTTTGATGATTGTCAGTAGCCAATCCATTTTGGTGCTAGCATTATTTGAGACTTTCCTTATTGCTGGTTTCAAATGAGAATCGCACCGGTTATGGCACACCTGTTTTTCTCAGTGATCCAACACAACACTGTATTGCCCAGCAGCGTAGATACAACGGCCAGTGCCTCCAGTTTCATCCCTGGCAGCTCCTGCAAGGCTAGTTTGTATTATTTACAGCAGAAACACAAGCCCTATTAAAACCCGAGCAACAGAGAAGAAGCACAGAAGAAGGTTATTTTTCCAGTGCAGTGAATGTGGTGCTCAGCCTTGCATTCAGTCCATCCAGCACTCTGCTTGCTTAAATTAAAAATGCTGCCATCAATTTCTGTTTGCCTCATCTGCCCCATTCAGTCTACCCGCCTTCCCACAGCCTTGAGACCCTGCTCATGTTCAAGGCATTTCTCCGATGCTCAGATTAACCGCACATGTTCTTTGTGCCGAATAATGAAGGCAGCTTGCAGGCATGCTCATGCAGGTACACGCATGCAGCCAAAAGTCAGCCTGCCCCAGACTGAGATCTTAATCACACTATTGTTAGGCACATGGTTGGAAGGGGAAGCTCTGCTGTAAACACCTGTTTTGCAGAGACTGAGATTAATTTTACAAGAACACCTCTTGTAGAAACAGTTTGCAGGCTTCAAAATAACCTGAAAGAATAAGCCAAAAGTGCAACCATGTGCCTCCTCCTTATTCTTTCCAAGTTGCCGTATCACTTCAGGGTTTGTGCATGGAAGAAGTTTAATGTTGAAGTTTTTGTGCACTCCCTGGGAAGAAGTTTAATAAATATTTTACACTAGCCAAAGCTTTCTAATCTGTATCCTAGAATTAAGTTCCTAAATAGGAAATGAAGCACATTTCAGAGGTGCTTATTACCCACATCTTTCAAACTGTTCAGGTCCCAGGAATATGCACAGCCTAGGGAGAGGCGAGATTCCACACATATTATTCCAATTATGGCCAGCCACTTTTTGCCTCCCTCAAATACTTAAGACACCACCACCATGTCTAATTACAAAAACGCGCAAGGTGATAAAAGCCTGGATAATGGGACAATTTCCTTCTAATTCACATTTTGCTCAAATTTGGTCCCTCCAGTGCCATCTCTGTCATGGATCTCAATACCACAAATATGCTCGGCTGGCAGATCCCTGAACTGCTTTAGGTGCCTCCAAAAGAGCCGCTCAAAAAAATGTAACAGTCAGATGCTAGTAAGCAACGAAAACATTAGCTTCCTCCGCATTACAATCCTAGTGAAGAGTACATGTGGGAAGACCTCATTCCTGGAGGGACTGCACACTGGGAAAGGGAATTTTTTCAAGCTTAACACCTATAGCTCGTATTTCTCTAGCCTCATCCTGAACAAAGAGCATGCAGTCTTATACTACACATACAGTACGAGGCACACATAGATACTTTAAATTCATGCTTTCTATTAAAAAAACCAAAAAATAGAAATTGCTATATGATCCTCATTTACATGTTTTCTTCAATAGCAAAGGCTCTCGGCTACTGTTGCATAAATAGCAAATTTACCTGCCATTTCCTTAACAAGGGCACGGAGACCCACACTCACTTTTTAAAAAAGGCTTTAGGGTACTTAACTAGGGAACTGGGGAACTGTCACTGCAGACAATTATTTATGGGGATCCACATTTACATTATATCTGTTTAATAATCTACACTTTAAAATCTCTATTACTTTAATGCCCATTTAACTGGTCAAACTAGTTTCAATCAAACTTAAATTACTGTATGTTACAAGAAATGGATACATTCATTTTGAAATCTTGGCACTACTAGTTTTACTTTGAAAATGGAATCCCCAACATGTTTGTTAAATTCTTTGGCATTTTTCTTGCCCATCTCTAGGCTGCTTACGGTGCTGCTCACTGGAAAAGCTCTGGGCGTACGCCCCAGCTGTAAGAAAACATCCTATAGCTGGGAACAGGACCCTTAACAGATGACTTAGACATATAGGTTTGGATAGGCTGATACGCCTACCATGGCAAATCCTTAGACTATGTATTTGCCGCCTTCTGTTTTCATGACACCCTCACTACAGGCAGTGAAGCCACGTTTATAATTATGAATCAAATCAGAATCTCAATTTTGTTTTGCTTGTTCAAACAGGAGCTGCATGGACTGCAGTTAAAGGTGTCCCTGCTCACTGCAGGGGGGGTCGGACTGGATGGCCTCTAAAGGTCCCTTCCAACCCAAACCATTCTATGATTCTGCGATTGCTGACTGCAGCACACAACTCCACAACTGCACCACAGAAAGGAAGCAAACGACTGGGAAGCCAGGCCAGCCGCCAGCCACCCAAGGCAGCGCCCCCCACTGCCGTGCCTGTCGTGGTCCTCATGAGAACACTGCAAGCGCTCCCTTCCAAAATACACAGTACCTAGTTTACTCAGCAAAACAAAAGATTACCAAGTTAAATGAAGTATTTATTATTGACTCCTTTATTCCATTACCTAACGATTAAAGTATTTTAAGGTTTAGGATCTAGTTAACACATTCTCTATCTGCTTTTATCTGTTTCAGCTCTGTATTAAGCTGCAGCAATAGCTTTTCTCTATTATTCTTTAAAAGGAAGTGATAGCAGATCCACTTGATGCTCAGAGAGGTACCACAGCTTCACGTTTAAACACTGGAAGAGGTTGGCTGATTTAAAAGAAACACCCACAGTTCTCTTCTCCCAAATCTCCATCACAGATCATGAAGCTGCTTCAGTTACTGGTGATGTGCCCACCTTCCCAATAACCTCGGCCCTGAACACCACAACAGCATTCCTCAGAAATGAAAGTATATGTGAGGATGATGAGATTAAGCCAAATTCATCCTCCAGTCAATACACAGCTGCCAATGCCAGTTAAATTAGTAACTGGAATGTTATTCTGAAAATACCTGCAAGTTTAACGTTGCATTAGAAAGCTGAGTACACTTAGGTCTTTAGGACAGTATTTTACACACCATGCCTCTGGTGGAATTTAACATCCTTCAAGCAGTCAACACAAACCCTACTTACCACCTCAGCAGCACCAACGTCCTGAGGAGCTGCTGCATTTCTCCTTGGAACAACATCTTATGACTTTTAGTCTTGTGTACGAAGTTTCATTTTAAATGAAAAATTCTGTACCGAAGTCAATTGTATACGAGTCGAGTCACGTTTTGCGTAACATCAAAACTACCTGTAATTAAACTCTGAAAGACTTTGGGCTGAATAACAAGTATTTTTCATGCTGTTAAGAAAAAGCTCCTCGTGACCCACAGTATCGGTGTCAGCGCCTTATCAGCTCTTGGTTTCACACAGCTCTGTTGCAATAATGTCTCATAGTAAAGACAGGCTCAGAAGAAATGAGAGAAACGCAAGCCTGAATGCTCAACATCTTACATTCATGTTCCCGGGCACTTGCTTATGCTGCTTACATTTGCTACCAGACTGTAGCTGGGTCCCTTGTATTCAGTTTGTCACTTGGGTCTTGGGCACTTCCTGGTTCTCACATTAGCACAATATGTGGTTTTTAAAAACAGCATATATTTAACACAAAAGAAAATCTCATGTTCCAGACTTTCTTTTCTGATCTTATTTAGAACGCATGTTTATACTGGATTTTGACTTTTTTTTCCCTTCCCCCTCTTCCATTTTTGAAACAAAGCCTTACATTCAAACTACCAGGCTGACCGGTTTCACTTTAGTCACTGGGGGAGGATTATCAAAATAACAGGGAACAGGTACACAACAATCACTGGCAAGCAAAGAGCATTAAGCATCTGATTTCTATTCGTGTCTTACAAATATCTCTCTCCATCTTTTTCACCACTACTCATTTACAGTCCTCTAATGGCTGTTAAAAATACCAGGATGTCTTAGGCAATCTTTTATGAAGACTGGCAATATTCTCCAAAACTTGAGAAATGAGAGCTGTCTTGACGCAGATAAAGAACCATAGGTATGCATCAACAAATGCCGTCATGTGGAGCCCGTTACGCTCCTTCAGTGCCCCATTTTGGTAATAAGCTATTCAAACTCAGAGAGTGCCATAGATGGTGGAGAGGAAAGAGGCAGAGTTTGCTTTTTGCTTTCAGTGGTGCAAGCTGACAGAAGGGGCTGCAGAATAAAACCCATCACTGTTGGTGTTGTGCCTCAACATGATAATGGTTTGCTTTGAGAAATCTACTTTGAGAATCTGAAGTGTTTCTAATAATCCCAAAGAGCTTTGCCAGGCAATACGCCGTACCATGTCATGCGTTAAGCTGTGAAGTATGTCGCCTTGGATTCGAGCCTCCCAGATGTAAATCGATTGCCTAAGTTTCTTCCTGACATCTTCGCTGACTGTACTTTCTCTTTTCCTTGTTTTTGGTTCGGGTTATATTGGGGTGGCTGATCAGCTCTGCTAGAGGGAAGGTTACATAAGACTGGAGGCTAACAAGTCCGTTTGGCAAGATTTAAAGATAGCAGCTAGTGCAATCCATGAATTGCACCAAGAGATTTATGTTCAAACCAAGCAAGGCAGAAATCCGATTTAATAACTACTCAGCCAGAACCATTCCGAGCTAGCAGCTACCTCAAAAGGAAAAGAACAAACAATGCAGAAGGAATGAAGTGAAAACTAGGAATCAGGAAAGGTGATCAGCTGTGTATTTCCTTTAGATAAAACAGCTTGGCTTTCTTTTCCATTTAAGTATGAGTAGGAAGCCTGTCCATCTTAGAGCTATAAAATTTAAACTCAGAAAATGAAAGCAGAAGAAACGTAACTTTTCAGGGATATCTGTGGAGTTGGATGTAGTCCCTTCCCCTCCCCCTCACCTGAGGACTGACTTGGATTTTGTGTCAACGAATGTAGTTAATACCTAATATGGTCACAATTCAACTTCTGCAGTTCAGAATGCGTATCAGTTGCCTTAGATTATATTTCTCTTGATGTAGACTAGCCCTCCATCAAGGCTGTATGTATACCAATTTGCAATTTTGTTCAACTTAGACCGTATAACAGAAAAGAGCTTTCTTTGCAAGGCCCACATGCTCCACAGAAAGCTATTTATAGAGAACTCTTAGAGTCACTCCTTCAGTTTAAAGAGCTTTTGGTCCATGGCTATTTCAAAAATTACTTATTCTAACCAAAGAAGGCAGGCAGACATCAATATAAAGTATAACTAAGCTATTTCAGCATTAAAATGAGAGAAGTCTATCAAAGTAATGGAGATGACAAGTATGGAAAATTGGTTTTCATTTTCAAGACAGAGCCATAAATAAAAATACCCCTAGGAAGTTTCTGTTAGCTCTTTCATCACTAATATGTTTCAGTAGCAGCCCATGTTTCAAACCAGCACGGGGGGTCCCATTTTGCTGTCCCCCATATTAGGACATATGTGGAAGCCATCCATGCCCCAAGATGTCCACGTTTTAAAAGAAGTAAAAGGATATCAATTCATTTTAATGCCGTTAACGGAATCCAGCTGCCAAGACTCCTGACAATAACTGGCTTTTCCGGAGGCTTGTTTGTAATCAGTTCTCCTGGCTGGGGAGGTAGCAATGGTCGGACCGAGCCGCACTTCAATTTGGTTTTTTTTCCTTCCCGCACCAGCAGACTAGCTGGTGGGACGGAGCACCTACAATTACCTTATGAGATCTCGTCGAGGAATGGGAACCAAGTGAGCGCCCCTGCTCTGCTGCCTCAGCTCGGGCTCCCAGGGTTCAGCAATTCATTTGCAGGGAGGGCGGGGAGGGGGAGCTGTGCTTCATAAACTTTAAGATGTTGGCTGTCACAAGCCGAGAGGCATTTAGCTCTGCAGAAATCATATACACAGTTCTGCTCACTGCAGTTTTCTGGGTAATCCCCCCAGAGGCACAAGCTGAGCACTAAATTCACACATCCCAAACAAGGGGGCCGAGTCTAAACATGATTCAAGTGCATAGAAGTCTCCTATCCGTATTTGGAAATACTACTTTCAAAGGTCTCATGCTATTTCAGAAAATGCTAAGTGAGCCAGTATCATGAAACATGTCTCAAGAAACACTTAACTATTTTAAGAGTATTTGCAACCGCAAGTCTTCGTTGAAGTCTCCTCCCTACAACAATCTCTTACTCTCTTGTATTTCTTCTATTTTTAATCACAGGTAACTGGTGAGCAATCCCACAGCTAAGCTTACTCTGATTTATACATAAAACAGAAAAAAAAATTTCCATAAATGGCCAGTTTTGCTGCCCATTTTCAGCTCAGCAATTCTTCACTATAAAAGGGCAAGTCATCTATTTAAGTATTTATTAGCTTTTGCAAAGGAATGATTAAAAAATGGTTTCTCTTCGAAGTCTACTCTGTGTGACTATATGGGCCTAAAAAGAGGGGTCTTTTTATGCTGGTTGCCAGTGACTACCAACTTCACTCATGTCACACACTTCTCCTCACAAAATCCACTTCACTCAAATACAGAAATCAAATACAGAAGGAATTATTCTCTTTATTGAGAACAACATAGATAAATAGTACAAAACTACCATCACACCATCACATTTTGTCATACCCTGCCATTCACACTTAGCTTCACGTGAGAAGCCTGTCCCAGCTCTGCATCTGTCTGCAAGTGTAAAGAACCAACCTGATATCCCTAAAATCACAACATGCTCATTCAGAGCAGGAGTCATCTTCTTGAAGTGAAATATGCCGTCCTAGAGCAGTCAGACAATGTCCCTTGGTTTAAGCTTCTGGGAGCTGTCATAGTACAAAACGTACAATGGTAAAGATGACAGACGAGATCTTCCCTTCCAAAGCCCAAATGTAGACACATATTGCTGCAATAAAAGTGTAATGTAGTATAAAATAATGAGAGTATCTCTCTCCGTTTTCAGAGGTCCACAGCAGTCTGGGGCCAGATGAGGCAAGAGCCCCAAACCTACTCAGTCACTTCCAGTTGCTGTTGCGGGAAGGCCACCTCATTTGCAGCCCAACTTCCCCATTTGCAAAACGGGATAGTAGCACTTTTCACCCTTAGAAAAGCTCTGTCTGATGCCAACAGGTGCTATAAAGGAGACATTTTTCCTTTTTTGAAAAAGGAAGCTTGCTCCATATGAATTCTTTACCCCATATCTCTGTCAGAGAAGGCTGTTTTGCTGCATATTGGCACCGTACGGAGTTCCTGTCTCCAAAGCTTACCATTATATCACACATATTAGAATAACATAATGAGCAAGTCACTCATCTAGATTTTACAGTACTGTACTATTACTGTAATACGGAGCTGTAAAGCATCTCTGAAAATTTTCAGGTATTGCTGAAAGCTCCTTCTGGAATCAAGCTCTTTGCATTTATGCCTCTAGGCTGAGAACATCTGTATGTGGACATTTTGATTTATAGTTCCAAATACGAACATTTCACTCAGTTTCAGTTCACTTGATGAGAAGGACTTTTTCTCAAGCTAAGAAAGCTCAGGTGTATCCAGCTGGATAAAGATAAAGCTACTGCTTGGCAGCCTTCTAACTGCTTTATTAAAGACAGATGTAAGAAAACAAAGTAATTCTGCTTGAACAGAACACTGTGAATGCTTGAAAAACTACGTTGAACGCCTTTTAACCTGCTTTCATTAGGTTTTCAGGTGTTGGACTGATGCATCATGGTCAGTGCTATGTTTATTCTATGGTTATTAATTAAACACATGTCTTTGTTACAAGAACATCCCTTTTAGGAGTAGTTATTCAAATCTGAACAGATGCAAGAGGAAGCTCTAAACTGCTTCACTAACTTTCCAAGACCTTTTCAAAGATTACACAAGTTTGAAAATTTTGAGTTATATTTGTCACATACTGCAGAGGCTGCCTTTCCTACCTATAGATCTGAGCTGTAGAGACTACTTTATTACAGTCATAGAAACTCATGAAAATTGGAAGTGTCCTCCTTTAACGTGCAATTGAATATCAACCAGAAGTAGGAACCGGGTACTGCTGGAGATGATGCTCAACAGAGCAGGATACGAAAGGCTCATCTGCAAGGAATGGCAGGAATTAGGGATTTGAAGGGTGTCAAGTTTAGGCAAATTCCTCTCAGTAGCAGCGTGTTCACATCGTCTACTCAAACTAGTCTGTATCCTGGAGTTTCGGAAGCCTTGGTGAGTAAATTAAGATCAGCAGCGCAAATTTGGCCAGGTAAGTAATATCAGGGAAATGAAGAACAGTCATGTAGGTCCCAGTTCTTAGTACCTGCACCCAGGGGCAGGTGGCTACAGAGGACTGCACTGCGGGCTGAAAGTCACAGACTGAATCTGTGAAACTCTAACTCTGTACCTATTGACTTTGATGTAATTTTTTTAATGTACATTTTGATGTAATTGGGCTTCTTATTATGAGCAGATGAAGGGCATACACATGTTGTTGCAGAGACTTCTGCTTCCATGCAAGTTACATTGTGGCAATTACGTAAACATGAGGCTTTTGGAAAAAACCTCCTATCAATATCTGTTGAGCAGGTTCACAACCTATTTTGTACTCACTGGTTGGAAAATAAATTTATCTAAAAGCAAAAAAAAGTTTTTGGATTCATTTCAAAAATAAGCATAATATCCAAGTAAAAAGTTCAAATAACTGCCTACAGAGGAAGAAAAAAAAAAGATTCAGAGGGTTTTTTTTCTTTTAAACTAAAAGAAAACTGCTTTCATTATCGCATTTGTCAGAGGCCAGCCAGGAAAAATGTTATGCGTGCCAAAAAATCTTAAAGATCCAAGCCTGAGAAAGAAATGAGGTTAAAGTAACTAAATATTATGGGATCATAACCATACAACACTCACTTTCAAATGAACCCAGTTCCTATGAACTACGATTAAAACATATTTGTAAGTTGTCAGCTCGTAATTTTATCATAACTGCAGAGTATTTGGAATTTTTTTAAAGAATCAGCTCTAGTATTTATTACAGAAACAATCTAAGCTTTCATTTCTAATCCTTATTTTAGCAAGAAACGTCCTGAAGGACTCCTCCAGAAGGCATTTTTTTGTCTCAAGGTTTCTTATGGCATCATTCATTTTAAATGCTTAAGGGTAGGAACACTGCACGCTTGCAAGGACAGAAAGGTATCTGAAACATTCATTAAAAAAATGAATGTCAATTTATTTCAGTTACTCATACCTGTTAGCCTGGTATTCAGATACATTCAAGAAACACGAGAGTTCTTTAAATTTGTTTTAATATTCATGTGTTTCTCCTTAGCATGCTTTGTTCTCACAAGTTAACCTTAGATATTCAGAAGTCAAGGCATCTAGCACCATTTGAAATAAACCTGATAAAGGGCTGTACAACAAGGCCACAGGGAAGACAGAGGAATTGTGGATGGGAAAGAAGAGAATGGAGTCTCTGGTGACTGGTATGTCAGGAGTCTGTCAAAATCAGTACAAGTAAAGAAAGAAGGCACTCCCAACAATTTTTCCAGTTCAAACCTACATAGGGAACCCAAAATTGTCCTAAAACATTAAATTAACTTTCAAATGAAAAAGTCAGGAACAATTTTGTTGTCTATGAGGCAGCTACAGTGCAGCACTGCAAGATGATGTATGCTACTGAGCTTCTGGAGTGTTTTGACATAAATTCCTTCGCTCATTTGCACTTAACTGATATTTTTGGTCCTCTGAGTGGTTTTCCAGCTGGAGCACTATAACAATCATTTGATTTTATTTATGTTATTCATAGCATAGAATTAATCCACAAATGAAAACATGGGAATTTGAAACTGGCTGCCTGTTAGGCCATTTCAACTGTTTTGCCTGGATATTTTTGTCCATCTTTTTTCCTATCTCATTCCTATTTTTAACAACTGGCATGTAGCTATTTGCTATCAGGCTAGATTAAAACAAAAGCAGTTCTAGAATTTGTTTGGAGTAATGTTGTGATATTATCTGCTATATCAAGTAATTCAGATACAAATCAATGTGTAATTTCAGTATTGCTGAAGAGATGGGAGTTTCCTCACTTTTTTAAGTTCCAAATTTTTATTTCATGAGTTATATTTTCAAAATTCAGTTAGACGCTCTTGAGAGTTTTTCCTTATGATCTTTGCTTCAAAGATAACTACAGATAACAGTGCAAAGCAAGAACTCAGTCTTTACAAAATTAAGAATACATCATTAAGAATAATTTTGCAGTTTCTCAGTTTCTCTTGAAGAACTACAAAGTAATGCTTAGAAATGCTAAGCAAAAGTTAATCTGCAATGGCTGTCTGTAATTCAGTGCTTTCAAATGAGTATTAAAATACTAAGTTTTCTGTTTAGGAGACTGAAATTTAACTGGGATCTTTGATCACATCTCTAGCATTTGCCAGTGCAATTCTCTTTCAATAAAAAACAAGAAAAAGAGAGACAGAAAGACTCCAGCACTGTTTGCTAGCCCCACAAATGAAGCTAGAAACTGGATCAAAGAATACCGAACCAGAGGCCCTGAAGCCATTTGGCTCTGTTGAACCCCCCATTCAATTTTTTTTTTCAAAAATCATGTGTTTCATATGCAGCCCAACTGCGTGACATCTACAGTTACTCCAATATGATCCACAGTTACCAGAAATATGCTCATACTAGCAAGCAGCAGCTGGAAAATATTAGTATCAATGGTAAACCTGGACAGATATCAATATCTGCAAGCTAATAGCCAGAGAAAAGAAGTAGTACAGTTGTGCATGGCCACCTGCCTACACAGATTGAGAGCGAATAACTCTCTTCTCAGCTGAGTGTCACCCTCCTCAGGCTGCTTTAATGACTTTAAAACATTGTTTAGAAGGTTACTGAAAGCATATTCATATTGAAAGCATTTGCAGGGTACAATGCCATTTCCCCACTGTAGATTGCTGAGATTTACAGCCTCCCCTTGACTAGCACCTCAGCGTGATGCTGTGGAGCAAAACGCACCACTGGGCTTTTGGAGATTTGGTGCGTGCGATTACGCATGTGGAACAAAAGACTTTGTACTCATCCATGAAAACATGCAGCAATTAACTAAATATTTGACTACAACAGGATAAAATTAAAAGCCTGACTTTCCATTAGCACTCTGTAACTCTACCTGGGACTAATGTCTAAGAAAATACAAAGCTCCATCTTCCTTCATGTGACATTATCAAGCAGTTGACAGGAGAAGGGAGCAAGAGGAGAGCAACTTTGAGCATGTACACATTCTTGTGTTAAAAAGAGAGACATTAGACCATGACTGCAATTAAATTTACCAGGAAACAAAGTCAGGAGTCTGTAAAGAGGTAATGAGATCTGAGAAAAGGGTGTTCTTGCCCCTTCTTATCTGGTACTGGAAAGGCACAGAAAAAAGAAAAAAAAAGTAAATGTTACTCTACATTCCCATTCGGATGTGGGGACTTCATTGAGCCTGTCAATCTGTGCCCATTTTCAGTCGATAGTTATCCACAGACAATGGGAATACATCACAGAGCTGCCTGTTTTCCGCTTAGCACCCCACCTGGAAAGATCAGCAGTCCTGCAGCTCTGAAAGGCTCCATGCTCCACTGCTGATCGTGCTAAGATTTGAGAGACCATCAGCACTCAAGGGTGCAATGCAGATTTATAGGTGCAGATTTATGGGGCTGAACAACAAGTCACAGCCTGAAACATCGATACCTAGACAAAGGCACTTCCATACAATTATTGTATGGACACCTCCAAGCTGTACTTTTGTTCTTGGAGCATGATATTGCCGGGAGGTTTCTATAGCACTAAAGACAACTCACCCTCTGATCAGATAATAGCATAAATTTGGTACAACAGGTTCATGGGGTTTATTATTCCTGTCCACCTAAACCCTCCCAAGGCGTAGTTTTCTTTTTTTAATGCAAAAAGAAAAAAAATTGCAAGCAATTCCACCATTTTTTTTTTTGCCTGAGAAGCTACAGGACTTTGCATCTCAGCTATAAATAACTATTTGGGTATCACTGGATCATGGTGCCTAGCTGACCTAGGAATCTCAGCAATCTGTATCTGCCACCAAGTTCAGTGGAACAGGGGCACAGAAAGTGTTAAATGGTCCTTTCATTCTAGGCTATGCTTTAACTCTTTTCTGCAGCAGTATTTCAGATCTCAAAAATATTAAGGCATTAGGGAGTCAATTCAGACATTACAAGCATAGTTGCCGAGAAAAGCTCATGCGTAGAATCTGAGAGCTGAAGGTACTGAGGAAAGTTAAAACACAGATTTAAACTAAGACCACTAGCCAGAACATGAGCTACTGAAGCGCAAGGAATTACTGTAATTCAGAAAATGAAGTTACTCACCGCCATTGTTCATACTGAGCATGGTCTAACAGCAAATGAGTAACAAGCAATGCCAGGAAAAGGTTACCAAATTGGGCCTTATGCTTTTCTGATTATTCAAATGTTGCAAAGTATCTGACAAATGGTAGACATCTTTGCAGCCTCCGGGATTAGCAGTCATTTTAGGATGCCACTGATTATTTCTGAGGTCAATCTGTGTAAATGTTAAAGAGTGAAACTGCTTTTATGTCTAACAGAGTTTGCAAGAGAAGGCAAAGGGACGAAAGGGCAACCCTTTCCCTTAAGAACATTTCTGAAGAAAGGATGTCTCTTATCTGCTTCGACAGCGGAACACTGGAACATGGTAGGTCACCTCCCTCCCACTGTCCTTCCTCCATGTTCGTACCATGTTCCTCACTGAAAAATATCCAGTACGTTATTCTAGCGTGCAGGGCAGTGTGGCCATCGTACAAAGAAGGCAAGATGTCCTGTGTCCTAACAAAGAAACAAAAGCAACTTCTAAATATACAGGGGTCAGTGTGGTCCGTATTGCTGGTTAGCTCTCTATTGCCATGACAGAGCACCTCAGCTCCAAGCTGTCCTATGCACATTTAGCATGGCAAGTGTCCCCTTCTCCTTCTCCTAGCACCAGTGAGCATCATCTTCCTGCTCCCTCTGCACCGGCGGGGAACAAAAGACCCCATGAAAGAAGCTGGAGTTTCTAGATGAAAACACACAGAGGAGGAGATTGACACTTTGAGGGAGGGGAGGAAAGGGACGAAAGAGAGGATAGAAAATTAGATAAAAGGGTATATAGGAAATCTAGCCTTCTCATGTTCAAAAAGATAAGAATATGCTGCCACAAGACGAGCTCTCACCTCCTTTTCCCATGGAGCCCTTGCAAACAAAAGTCCTCCCATCACACAGCTATAAGTCAGATAGTGTCCCATTATACCAGGTGCTGTACATAGGTGTAAGATGTTCTCCTGGCCTAGATAAGAAGGGTACAGCACTAGCAAACCACTGAAACAAAACAGCAAAACCAAGAAGAGCTCTCCCAGACCAGTGGCAGCAACTCCAGCACTGCATCTCGGCATCTGTTTGGACACGACCTGGCTTGCCCAAAGCGCCTGGTGTCACTGGCACCGTCTGAATGCACAAGACTGGGCCCAGGAAGGCATCAAATGAAATTTAACAGTGAAGCGTACAGAAAAAACCAGTATACTTGGCTCATTCTTGGTAAATGGCTATTCGGTGTAGTTGGGCTGAGATGCATAGCTGACCTAGGAATCTGAGCAAACTACCATTTGCCATGATGTTCAGCAGAAAAGGGGCATAAAAATTGTTAAACGGGTTGAAAAAAATTCTCACCTTGAGTTTAATCTAGAGCAGCAACATACATTTTTATTTTTTTAACAGATATCTGAAATTAGAGGCAATAATCTATGCCTCTATAACTACTTTCATAACTGTTTATATTGCTATAACTACATAAACTGCATTTATATGCTGGAAGCGATTTCTGAGCAGGTTTTCTGAGACAAACAGGGATAATAAATCACACAGTCTTCTGTTCTTCACTGTCACTTTCTGCTGTATGTCACATTTTGGTTTATACACTACCTTTCATAAACGACACACACACACACCCCTTCACTTACAGTGCCCCTTCACTTTTATGAAACACAGCTGTCGGAGGCTTCAGTAACAAATTCCCAAATTCTCCCAGTCTCAAGCATTTTCCTGTCTATCACACTGCTGCCTGACGTGAAATAAGGCTGCCTTAAGAGTATAGCTGCCACTATCTATTGGCACAGGTCACTTTAAAATGAGAATGTAGTAAGAGTCAGAGTTCAAGAATTGCGCGCCCGGTCCAGCTGGATAACATACAAACATCTTACAACTCAGTCTCATTAAATGAGTTCAGGGAAAGGGCATTGCTAAAAATGAAGAACAAATGTCTTGATTTACAGATCTACGCAGCATTTGCTGCAGTACATTAAACAGTAACAGAAGTGATTTCTAATGCAGCCTCCTTCCCTGAGAAGCAGAGAACGACACCGCATCTGTGCTGCTAAGGAGGAACCCAGAGAGGACACGTACAGCGTCACTCATTTGTGCTACCTTTTACCCATCCCAGTAGAAGGTAATGGCAGCAGTATGGTGAGGTACAAAATACTGTCCCAGTTACTTAAACCAGGATCCTCAACCCTTGCCCTTCCTTGCTGATCACTGCCTGTCCAGCAGCCAGGCTGCAGACAGCCCAGGAGATACTCTCAACAACGGCCAGGTTGCCCAATGTACTCTATGCCACTGAGTTTGAGAGACTCAAATTCATGCCTATAAGCAACAGGGTAGAAAATCAAAGATTACACATTCATATCTTCACAGCAGGGACATGCTGATACAAATCAGAGTACCGATTTTACCTTTTTACCAGTAATACTCAACTGGCCCATAGCAATCATACTGGTTGTTGAATAAAGGTGGTGGGGTTTTTTGCTGAAGTATGCACAGGCTTCTGCAAAAGAGCTCTGTGTCAGGGCAATTGCTTCTGACCTGCTACTCCACTCTTTCTAAAGATGCCTAAGCAACTTCCCGCTCCATGTTTTTTTTCCCTGCTACTGCAAAACGCCACGCGGCACAGAGTGCACCTCCCAGATCCCACTGGCATGGACGCGGAGCACTGTCGGATGCATCTGCCATGGTGGAACTGGGTCAAAATACCGGCATTTGAGTCAAAAGTGAGCCACTTTGATCTGGGATTTTGGGAGAGGGGCAGCAGCTCATTTCTCTAGTCACCGCTAAGGGGTCTGAGAAGGCAGCATGTTGTGACATGAGATTCGGTTTCTCTGAATCTGCCTTATTCAGGGTGACCAGGAATAAAAGACCTCTATCTTGACAAACAGTTTGGACTTTGGATCTCCCGCAGCCTCATCTGTCCTTTAGCACATGTGTACAACACGTGCAAGACAGCCTTCCCTCTTCCCACAACAGGAGAGGACCCGGGACACCACCTGGGTGTAAAAACAGGTATGTTTCCACAAATGAACAGTGCAATTAAACTTAATTTCAAGCAGTAGAGCTATTTCTTTTCCACACACTACTTTGAGGGGAAAAAGAGCAAAATGGTGCAGCAATTTCACAGCGCATAGGCGAGGCCCCCTCCCAACGCTGTAAGCATAGAAAACAATGGCATCAACCCAAATGCCTTCTTCCACCTCGGTGCCAACTTGTTATCCAGTCTCTGGCAGAGAAACTGAGATCTCATAAGCAAGCACAAAGAATTTGCTCTTTCCTTTCCTCACCTGAAGCTTTGAAGATCTTAATCTCATTTTTACCTACATAACAATTTCTCCAAGTTTAGGCACGGTGTTAGTTAACTTCCTGCAGCTAAGCAGACAATCAAAAAAAGCCTCACAGGATTATAAGGATCATGTATCCATGGTGATTTTAATAAGAAATCTTACTTGCAGTAGAATGGATAGAAGCAAGAAACAGAATCAGGCTTCATGAGTGATTTATTTTAGTTCATCTCCTAGGAAGTAGGATGTTACTGGTTTGATTTGAAGCCAAAAATTGTAAGCCTGGATCAAGTTCTTGAGATTCAAACTCAACTATATTCTGCTCTCAGAAACCAGGACACTGTGGCCATCTTTATCTTTAATATACCAGTTCTCTTTGGTAAATTGCTTATAATGTATTAAGCCAAGTTTTGACAGTCATGCTGTGAACATTAATTTCACCAACATAAGTATCTTACTTCAACTGCCCTATTTCTTTTCCTATAGCTTTCTGAAAGAGCAATTTATGGTACTTCGGTTCGTCCCCAAGGCCACCAACATTTAATAGTGCTCAGGTGAAGTAGCCTGATATACATACACCTAATTTTGTCAATTCTGCAGCCAGGAAAGGACAGGCATTTTGCAGCATATGTCAGGATGCTGTGTAGAAAGGAGCACTAAACAGTTACAACTTTGATTTGTATCTATATTTAAATTACATTATTTTAAAAAATTTGTATACATATAGATATATGTGTATATATACATATATAGGTTCTACTGGCTATGAGCACCCATTGTTTACAAAGCTTCTTCTTGGACCAGCTGCTTAATGCCCCTTATTCCTTGCAGCTGATTGATTGCTAAGATTATTGTTACTATTTATTTCAATAAGCTATTCTATCAAGCCTTTTTAAATTGCTCACCACCACCATATTCCCTGAGATCCAGGATAAACAGAGCATTTGGGCTCACAACACCCATGGGATTCTGTGACTAAGCTGCCCAGCTGCAGGTGAGCCCTTTTAAATTGCTCACCACCACCATATTCCCTGAGATCCAGGATAAACAGAGCATTTGGGCTCACAACACCCATGGGATTCTGTGACTAAGCTGCCCAGCTGCAGGTGTGGCCCAAGCCACAAAGCTATCTGTGATGCCAGGGAGGCTGTTCTCTGCCCATGTGGTTTCCTCTGTTGTCTACAGCTATATTTTACTCAGCGTCCATGCTCAGTCAAGGAGGAAGAAACCCCAAGAAAACTATGTCGATAAAGTGGAATTTGATAGAAAGACTCGTAAGAATATGGAGAAAAGAGACCTGTTTGCCTTGAGACTGACTCTGTAGGAGGGTTAGAGTTTTAGGCTTGAACGAGCTAAGACCACAATGGAAATTATGTTAAGACTTCTGAGAAAAGGACTCTGACAAATGGCAAACCAGTGGTGAAATGTTTGCATTCCTTTTGCAAGGTCCAATAGCTCTGTTCCCATAGCTACTGTATGTTGAGATGGATGATGTAGCTACAGCAACAGAGAGCCAACATCCATGTTCAGTGTAAAATTCCTAAGTCGTTACTTAATCCTTCTTTTACCTCCCTCCGAACTTCTAAAAGAGGAAAAAGTTAGGGTTAGCTTGTTCTTTGAATGAATTAAAATTATGCTAAAAATATTAAAATTAAAAGATCCACTGTAGATAACTGGAGCTATAATTTGCTTCCTTGGCACAAGTTGCCTCATCCCATGACTCCCCTCTCCACACTGACTGGGGGCCATTGCTGTTTTGCTAGAAAGAGAGCTGTAACTGCACTACTCGATGAGTGATATTTGGTCCTCTAGGTCCCACTGTATTCAAGTGCAGCACCCAGCCATTTATAAGCCAGTCCTTCCACCAGGTGTACTCGGTTGTTTCTCATCTCCCACCACCCACCATTCCTACCCCACTACTACTTTGAAGAAATATTTCTACTCAGAAAAATTGCAAATTTTCATGGTAATTATGTGCCTCCACTTAACAGTACTAGTTCCCTACATAATTAAAAGGGAAATATTGCATCAAGCATGGAAAGTGTTGTTTAAAGCACAGAGTCTTTTAATCTTCAGCATGTTGTTTGCCATGTGATTGCCAACTGGATAATGTTTGGCAAGCCAAGGGCATGTTTTGTTATATGTATATCCAGCTAAACAGAAAAGAGTTTAAAGTTTAACCTACTATAATGATTTTTGCTTTAATGCCCCAATTCAAGTCTCACCAAAACCAATAGGAGTCTCACTTGGGGGATTTATACTGGGTCCTTAAGAGAACAGTCAGCACAAGCCTTGATTTCCTAAGGGCCCTACACAGAAATACACCCTGTCATTGCAGAATCCAAATGTGGAGATAGCAGCAAAAGTCAGCACCCTGAGCTCTATTAAATTTTGCTTCAATGTCCTACTTAAGACTGCTTTTTTTTTCAAAGCTACATAATCTTACTCAAATGGTCAGTCTTTGCTAGAACTATAAAAGGATTAAGTGACACTTAAGCCCTGATATAGTGTAAATTAATCCCTAATCATTGATTAGAAAAGCACTGAAGCAGTTTTATGTTAAAAAGTCAACCCTAGAATATCCTCAATTAAAAAACCCCAACCTCGGTGCTCAGAAATAATCTCACAAGAGTCCAGAAGGCAGAAGAATCTCAGTGTAAATATTTAAAGTTTTAATTACAAGATTTTTATGCAAGCTCATAAATCCATGTGTGGCATAACTACCCCAACATCTACACTGACATTGCTAATTTTGGTTTGTGTGGACAGAAGGAAGACTCAGTAAATGCTGCAGAGATTTGTTTTTCCAGTCCCCATCTTTCTCTCAGTGCAGAATTGCTAAGGCTTGCAGAGACATTTGGTTAATGTTGGGATAATTTTTTTTCCTCTCTGGGAAAGGTACAGCGCAGGTAGTACGTAGGCAGTTGTTGCTTCAGCAAGTGTCCTTAGTCAACAGTTTTCCATTAAAAATAGGTGGAAAAAGAATGCAAACACAGCCCAGGTTCCACCTTTTTCAGAGGAGATGATGACCACTCAGGTTATGAGAAATGCGAGAAATGACCATTTTAGAGATTAGGTTCTTTTTTTTTTTCCCCCACCCAGCATTACAACATACCTTTCCCACTCCCTGGGGCATATCTTCTGAAAGACGAGTTTCACAACACAGCACCAGTGGAGCAGGCGTGCATACTGCACACCAGCCTTGGACAACAGAAATGGTGCAGGAAGTGAAACTACTGTAAGTTCACAAGTTTTCAAATACAGAGCTGAATATAGATACAAGCTAGCTGAAAAGTGGAAGAAAAGTAGAGTTGATAGGGTTCATGCAATGTAGTGAGAGATGGAAAAATGCACAATAAAGAACTTACAGTTTTTTAATCTGGACCTTTCTAATTTAAATCACTTCATGGGTTACCCAAACAGGTTGATATTTCACGCGTATTAAGGTATTTAAAGCAAATTTACAAATAATCTCATTTTTTTATCTAAAAAACTGTATCTAGCTCTGGGCAATCTAACAAAATAAGAGTCTCATAGGTCATCAGGTCATCATTAACCTTGGTGGTGCAATACCTTTGAAGTACTGCAGCAAAGCTCATTTAAGCATCTAAGGCTAGCTACCAGGTCGCACTCCTAGAGTCCTCAATATGTACAAATTTGTGGTGATTGTAGGTCCTGATTGAATTAACAGCAGAAAAGGAGATAGGCTGCACAAGCTCTCCGTGCAAACAGAGGCACAGGCACCACTGGAATTTCAATCAGAACGAGGAAAGGCTTTCTAAAGGCTGCACAGAAATGTTTGCCATTGCCCCACAAGTAACAGTTCTGAGGCCAAAAGTAAAAAGAGTAGGACAGCATCACAATTTTATCTTTCAATATATGAGATTCCACCTGCATTTCAGGGCAGCGTGAAACATGTTTGGTACAAGCCCAAGCAAGGAGAAAAGAGGATTCAGAGTGTACTCTGTCACTTCCAGGCCTGAACACAAACTGGTTCACACATCAACTTCTACATCACATTCTGTAGGAATAAATGATCTGGGGGACCAGAACTGCCTCTTCTTCAAGCTGTGTCCATTCTGTGAAACCAACAACCAAACGTTATAAGAAACTGGCCCTACCTCATCTGGATTTAGCTTGCTCTGTTGACATGAAAAGACTTTGAAACGAGGAGTCCCCACATGACAGAAAACAAGCCATGGTTCCAGAGAAACCTAAGCTTCCTTCCAGCATGCTGGCCATGGCAAAGGGATACGGACAGGAACTCCAAACAAACAGGACCATTTCAACATTAGTGACAAACCCGGTAAAAGTGAAGTACAAAGGCTGGAAAATAATTTGCTGTGGGATTGCCCCAGGCATGTTAAGAGAAAGGAGTGCCATTGCTACTTCTTCCCGAAAGAGAGATGGAGATCACCTTGGTGAATTGCATTCCAATGCCAGAAAGGCAGTCTGAAGACTAACAATAGGGAATAAATCGTAAACTGTGAGTATCCTCAAAACTCAACATTTCCAAGCTACTAGTTTTGTGAATCTAAAATATACTTTGAAAAAGAAATCCTTCAAATTCAAGAGAACTTAAACTGCCACTCTATCGTAGAGGCACCAGTCTGAAGTTACGTTTTTTCTTCCACTGTACATAATAAAAATGCCAGATCTGAAATTACATTTCTTCCGTTCTTCTTTAAATTTACTCCTTAAATTTTACACTCTGATCCCTGGTATAGCTTGAAGAAGGCCTCTCGCCCATCTGAATTGCACATTCTGGTGCATTCAGCATAAGCAGTGCTTTCTCCCAGTAACACAATGGACTCTCATTGCAGCAACACAGATTCAGCACAACAGTCTGAAAGAAAAAGTTAACACCTCACAGAGAGTCAACCTTATGACTTCCATCCTGCATTTATTATAAGAAAGGCAGTAACTTATTCTAGCCTACCTGCACAAGAAGAAAGAAGGTGTTTTACTTGCAAGGACTCTTGCAAGGACTTCAGTGCGACAGCATTATTTGGTAAGTATTTCCCAAGCTTCTCAAGCAAGCAACTGTCATCCTCTGATCACTCTGTCAAAAATGAAGTTTACATAGATGGCAATGAAGATTCAGGTATGAACAGCGGGTGGTCTGCACCCGCCCAGCCAGAGAATTAGTGTTAACCAGTGTTCTGGTAAGGAATCTGCAAATGAGAGAGGCAGCATGGAAGATCCTCCCAGAGATACTTGTCTCAGTAGCTGCCACATAGTTTAAAAGAAGTTTGCAATTTTAAGTGGTTCACCTTTATTGTGCCTTCAATAAAGAAAAATAAAATTAAAAAGTACAACAGTGATGTGGACAATACTTAATCAGTATCACTTTGGAGGAATCAGCCACGCCATCATGACGAAAAAGAACTTTATTCAGACAGCTCCATTTTTAAAATTCTTTTGTTAGTGTGCATCAACAGATTAGAATAGAAAGTCTTTAAAGAGTCAAATGGATGCAAATAGAAGCTGTTGACAGGGAGTGCTCTGAAGGGTCTGCAGGAAAACTCATTATTACTCAACATTGACAGTGGCAGCAGTGAGGTGATCCAGGAACGGGAAGATAAAGAATTAGAAGTTCCTGATATGGGTGAAGTCATTCATTTCTAAGAGTGTATCCCAAAAAGCAAGATACAAAAGTGGTAGCTGCAAATGTTCATTTAAGAGTGAAAAATGTCCTAAGAAATGACAGTGGGAAAAGACAGTCACAGATCTAGAAGCTGCCAAGAGATGACCAGTCTGATACGCTTTCTATGTTTTCACCTGTATTTGCAAGGTAAAAACTTAAGAGCTGTACGCAGCAGAGCAGGACTGAGCAAATTCAGGTCCCCCTGCAGGCCTGTGAAACTATGTTACGCAAGTTCTTTCTCTTTTACATACCTCAATTACTCGCTACTTCCAACATACCAAGCACATAGGAAATTTTCTAAATATTTAAATGAAAGCATTTGCCAGTTAAAATTAATTATTTTCTCCAGCAAAGGAGGTAATCCAGAGAGTGAGACTTCTGCTTTGACTTCTGACTTTCTCATTTGCAAAACACCCAACTCTCTGGGGGAGGGAATGAACTATCCCAGAGCGTTTCTTAACCCATGAGAATTTCAACTCAGTCCCACTGAAGAAGTGGCTAATGGTCAATGACCAAAAGGAGGTCCTTGCTCAAGGATGTGCTGCACTTGTTATGGCACTTAGTACATGCCTACCGTCCTCCATTCATTCCTATAGCCTTCAATGGAAAAACTGATGCGATAAAATTTAAGCCATGTAAGCGAGGAATTTAAAATAAACCCAAAGTAAGGAAGGACCAGTATTTTTGGAGATACTAGAAGTACACAAAAGAATCATTGCCAGCTGGCAGACTGTGGGGCAGATAGCCTGCCAGAACAAACTATCCTCTGCCCTGGCGCAAGCTTTTGGCAAGGTTTGCTTTGTCTATTCGAAGTATATTTTCCGTAAGCCCTGGAAGCACCAGGCAGACTCTCACCTAAGCTGCGCCCAAGCAGGAGTGAACACAGGGAGAGGGGACGAAGCAGAAGAGCTGAGCGCAAAAGGGAGCCTATGGTCAGGCTGGGGTCTGGGCCTACCTCGCACCCTGTGGGAGCACAGGAAGTAGAACTGGGATGGGAACTGACTACAGGAAAAGCCCTGAGATCCAAAGACGTGAAGGATTTGGGAGAAGGATGAGGAAACTGCACAAGAGGGATTCCTAATGGCAGAGATGTCTGTGCCAATAATTAACTAGAGAGGGCTCCGCACATTAAATCAACGCCTTTGAAAGAGGCCACTGCTGTGATAAGGGATAGGACAATCATGCCAAAACTGCAAGGGACACATCCCCAGAGCAGGAACACACACAAGTGCCAGACCGGGGAAAATCACCCAGTTGGGGACTGTAAGAGATTAAGTGCTGGGTTGAGAGGCCCTGGCTGGTAATGATCTTTGCTACCTTGTTTTGGTTTGGGGGTTGGGGGGGAAGGGGCTCAGGGGGAGGGGAGGGAGGAAGATAAAAGGGGAAGGAGATTGTTCAAGGCAGCAAGGCAATCCTTAACGCACAGAAACAGGTTTTGGTCTTTGTTCCAATCTCCATAGCGAGCAAGAGTGTCTGTGCCTGCATGCTGCCTCCCAAAGAGCTGACAAAGGTTGGGTGAAGATTCAGGACAGCTTGGAGGCAGTTAGATTAGGTCTGGCACTGAACAGGAGTTAAAATCAAGGAGTTTTGTACAATCAAGCTTCTCTTGACCAAGCCCTCCTCATTTGTGTTTTTCTCCTTTCCCATTATCTGAGTTAATGAAGAATTGTCCATTACATTGGCCCAGCCCCAAAGCAGTTGCCCAAGAGGAGCGGAGGTGAAACAATCTCCAGTACTGCAAAAACCCACACATATTGGCAATGGATTAAATACAAGCACAGGGTTAATCTGTTTTTCCATTGACTCTAGTATTTAACTCTACTAAGGTTATTTTAAATACAGAGGTCTAACTTGCTACTGTAGTGGGATATTTTTTTGAAGTCAGTCCAGAATATTTTTACCAGGCTGCTTTTTTTCTTTTTTTCCACTCTAACGGGAAAGCCTCACCAAAAAAAGAAAAAAGTCTCAATTTTAAGAAAACACGTTGATTCTTTTATGTCCTCAAGGACTTGGCAAGCAGGCAGATTTGGCAAGCAGAGTCATGGCCAGGCAGCAGCTTTTAAGTTTATGGACACGAAGGCCAGTGACATAAGGCGTATACACTCTGTATCACAGTGCCTGCTACTGAATGTCCACAGTGGGTCAGTGACTCGATTACATAAACAGTGGAAATAAGAGATCAAATCATCCCCAACACAGCCAATCTATTAATAAAATAAAGTCTTGTTGGGTATGAAAAAAAAATCAGGAATTGGCAAAAGACAAGCTAGGAAGGTTCCCTGGCTTAAAATACAGCACAGACCTGATCTTGAAGTTACTAGCTCCAGTAAACTTGGCTTAAATCAATCTTCAATATCTACAACTTTTTGAAATACCACACAGGGCTTCAATGAACACATGGTATGTTAGGATTCTGGCCATACAAGGAGGAAAAGCAGTACCTTCCAGAACCCGTTTCTAACTCACACTTCTCATCTTTACTTTGCTTCAAAGAAATTCTCAGATTGTTTTTTGTTTTTCTCTGTTGTATCTGAGGTATGATAACCATGTCCAAGCACGGTCAGCTAATTATCTTCAGTGGATCATCAGGAGCACTGAAGAGCTTGGCTGTCTCCACCAATGGTAAATGTCAAGGCTTTTAAATTAGGCATTTAAGTTTGGTTCTAAAGCTACTCAGCGAAAACTGCAACGCTACATTTTCAATTTTTATAAAACCTACAGAATAGAGCAAAATCTTCTTTTACATAATAATGATGTGTTTCAGAGCACTACCAGCCCTCTGCTGTAAGGGCCTTCACACATGATGAACTAAGGCATCAAAACATCAAATAACCCAGGCATATTATCGTAGCTGAATTCAAATAGCTGCTAACCACAGCTAGGTTACAATCCCCTACTAAGACCCCAGTCACACTGAAGGGACAAAAAGAAGCAACAAGAGGGGAGGAGTTAAAGCATCCTCTTTAACATTTAGCTGAATGTGTCAATCAGCTGTTTTGTAATGATTTATTGCTTGGCCTGGGGAATTCTCTAAAAAAAGTCGAGGTTTCATTTGTGGTCTAGGAAATGAAACTTCAGGTGCCAGTATCTAACTATATGACATAATAACATGATAAAGTTTTCCTGGAAGCATGCTCAGGGAATTTCAAATTGTCACCACACTGTGTAAGAGTGAATCCTTAAATAGTACCTGCACGTACCCTCTGAAGTCTTGAAGTGTTCCGCGATTGTTGAGGCAGCAGCTGGTTGAAAAACAAAACATACTCAGATCTTTGCTTTATTGTTGGACTGCATGATGTCCCTCTTTTGGCTACTCTATGTGTTGTTCTGTGCAAACAATTGGACTATTTGTCTGGGAATAGAAATATTCTGTATAGTGAGAAAATGGTCTAATTTTTAATTTTCTTTTAAGATGACGTGAGGAAATTCTTTCTGAAGCAGTGCAAGTTACATGTACAGTTAAAATGGAAAATAGAAACATTGTTCCAAGAGAAAGAGGAAAGTCTCAAAATACCTAATGGATTTTCCATGCATTGCTCCATCTGACCAGTTGCATTAATCACACCATGCAAGACGCATTACAACTTCTCACCTCCCAAAACTGTACATATTTTAGGCATGAGAAAATTAAACCCATGTAAAATTGAGAAACTGCAAACTCCTGAAAACAGGTGTTTAAAGAGTCTTATCAATCACACTCATAGCAGTGCTAAGTTTGGAGAAGATCTTGCTCTCAGCTCAAACAGACACCAGTGACTGATTTGACTTTGATATTCAGAGTTGGGGTTTTTGTTTCACTGTTTGACTACTTCACAGGAGAAGTATTTGTACAAAATTTGTACTTGTTAGCTAGGACAACACTCACAAGCCAGTTGTTGAGGCCAACAATACCCCTGAAGCAATGCTTCAGTGCTAGATTGCGGAAATAGCAGAGCAACCCAAATGAACCCAGAATTTCAAGGGAGCGTTCTTTATATCCCTCTAATTGGGTGGACACATCAATCCTTGTTAGAGCACCTCAGTGATTCATTTGTTGTTTACTGAAGCATGTGCTGGAAGAGTCCACTGGCATGCCTTCAAGGGTCACAGAGAAGCCTCTTCCATTGAAATTAAAAAACTAGTTGTCTTTAGCAGCTTTTTAATAAACAGGATTTCCATTTGACCCACATTAGAAGCTTGCTTTGTTGAGATTTAGAAAGAAATGTTTGTCCTTGCAAAAGAGCACAGGAGGCTGTTAATATTCAGATTAGATTTCTGCAGCGATTAGGTATTATTAGACTGGAGTTTCAGCTCAAAATGAATATAGATTCTTCCTTGTCTCAAGAAGTTCTCCTCAAGGAGTGACCGTTCTTCCTTTCAGAAGAGCAGCCTTTATAGACACTAGAATCTTTTTAACAAACGGATTTTCAACCAGACCTGCATTAGGTGGGAAGCTGGTGTGCTCCAACAACTCCTTGGGCATAGGTTCGTACAAGACCATCTGCAGCGCAGATGCGTGCAGCCTAGCTTCAACACCAGCTAACGCCAGGTGCTGGTAGTCATGTGGGCTACCCCAAAGCTCAGTGTGGGCTAACTATTTGTGTATTCACACTGCTGCTTGCACGGTTTTTGCAGATTGCTGAGCTCCATGCTGCCGTGCAACTCTAGCACATGCCTAGAGCTAACACAAAACTGGTGGGGCATCACAGAGCTGTCACAGCAGCACCAGCAGTGCAGATGTGCCATAAGATTCGCAGGCAGGAGAAGGAAGCAGCTTTTGATCCAGCAGCGCAGTTGTGCAGCTTGCCGAGCAGGGACAGGGGGTAAGCCCCCGGGCATAGCCCCTCATGGCCCCCACGCTGGGTAGCTTCTCCACCGAGAAGGCACGTGGCATCGCCCGGGGGTGGTCGGGCCAGAAAGCTTCATGAGATCACAGCTTCACTCCAAATCACAAAGTGCTTTTTTCAGCCTGTTCTCCTTGATGGCTTTTAGCATTTATATCAGGGATGATATGCTTAGCCATATACTCATTATCTGAACATAAGTCACATCACACTTTTTACGAGCTTGAATTCTTTCGTTCAATGCGAGTTTGTTTTACAGAAGCAAAACCACTAGAAAACAGGGGTCAGTGTCTTGTTCCCCATAACAGGGGCAACACTGGTTTGCTATAAACGGCATTTATGCTGACTGTGCTGAAGGAATGACACTGGACCCATTAACATCCGTATGATGGATTCAGTCTCTATAGTGACATTCATTTGTGTGCAAATACAAGGTAGTGGAATCTCCATCATTACTGTCCTCTCTCACGTTGCCATTTTCTAATTATTCAGTCATTGAAGGTTGAAGTTAAGAGGGACTGTTAGATTTTACAAACATTTCTGAAGAGCTATGTGCACAAAAAAAACTTTATAATGAAAGATAAAAGTGGTATCTTTAACGCTGATTTTTTAAATGTTATTTTTATTCAGTTTAATTCAGTTGAAAAGAATGGAATGAAGATACTACTCCAGGCAATGCTACACTGAAGCTAGTATTGAAACACTCAGTTGGAAGGCAGAATTATGGGCCACAGAACAGTATAACATACTGGTGCCCACGTTAGTGGAAGCAGTAGGGTAAAATAGATGTGAAATTCTACAAGAGGTGGCTAAACATTCTCAGAAGGATAAAATTAGCTCCCACAGAGCTTCCTCATGAATGTGGCTATGGTGCTGCTGGGAACAGAGAGAACTCCCGCATTTCTACAGCTACCAAGTGCACCACAGACATATTCCCACTTTTATGGCTGCAATATAAACAAGCAGAAAACTGTGGATCCATAGCTGTAGATCTGACGGATTAGGAACAGTCCAACTGTTCTCCACTTCCAGATAAAATCAGAAAAGAAATTTACTTGCAGTTGGTTTCTCAAAAATCCCATCAACAGACCTCTCTTTTTACTGTACCCAGGACGTGGTAGAAAACTCCCTTCTCAGGGAGTCTCCGTAGGCAGCAAGTACCTGATGAGTTACTGGATGAAAAAATAATATGATAGCTGGGCTTAGCTCACAAAATACAGCTTTAGGCAAGTGCACTTACCTCGCTGTCCTGACAAACTGTCTCAAGTTTGGCTAACAGTCCTAACTTCCCCTCCCACGAGCAAGCGCTACCGTTTTCCCGCAGCCGAACAGCAGTAGAGATAAATACGAAAAAGCTGTACAAAATGAAGCTCAGTTTTGCAGCCATCTCCTAAGTACACTAAGTGAGAAAACTACACATATTCATAAATTATGCTGAGCAGCTATCTACGGGATAAAACATTTCATAACAAGTGCTAAGTTCCTGTTTACAGTATAAAGGATTTCTTAAACCAGCAAAAGTGTAGCAATTTGTTACGTGCAACTTGTTTTGATTGCCACTTTACTGATCTAATTCTATCAAGCAGCACAACCTGTAGTCTCAACAACCTGTTTTGCAGTGGGATTCAGGAATTACAGATGAAACAATCGAGTTAAAATATCCTTTATCTTTTGAAGCAAACTATGAGTGACTCCTACATTAACAAAAAAAAAAAAAACAACAACCCCACAACCTTCCTTTGAAGAGATCATAAATATGTATTAGGAATTAAAACGTAGTCCCCTTGATTAAAACGGGTGGAAATCCCCCCAACTCCCCCCAGTCTGCATTAAACGAACGTTAAGAAACACTTAAAAGTACAAACCCAAGTTTCCAGTCCAATGTAACAGTTTTATCATAACAACCTACTCACTATTTTTAATATTCGAATCAAAAGACAACATTAAAGTAAGAATTCAGTGGGCCTTCTGCAGCTGTCTTGCAGTGCCAGGATCACAATATCCCTTGAGAGGTCTGGCTCCTGCCCAAGGCACAGAACTGTTGGGTGCTCCAAGGCATCGTTTTACTCCCTGGACCACTCCACTCACACCTGAGTTTTACACATCAATCTCCATTCAGATGTAAACAAAAAAGATTGCATCATAAACCATAAGGGTTATTGCATGCTTTTACGGGAATCGAAACAACTTAAAAGGACAAAAAAAAAGGAAGCTTAAAATTTGAGTTGGTCATCATTTATGCAAAACAGATATGGATGTAAGAAAGAGCTGTAGATGGCCATTAGAGGTCACAGTCTGAGTTAACTCATTTCTGATTTCCCACGCTGGAACTCTCTTGTCAGTTCAGACATACAGTGATCTTCGGGCAGCTTTAGCCCGTTGGCACTGAGGTAATTCACTTACTAGATTTTAAACCAAAGAAGCATTTTCTTGGAAGATTTCACAATTGGTTTTAATCTGCAAAAGTCTGCAATTTTTTTTTAAATTCCATAATGTGATGTTTCCATGTTCTAGTCATAAGACAGATAGTCTTAAAAATGCGGGTTTAGATGAAAAACATGCGTAGAGGAATAACATTAAAAATCATTAAAATCTTGAAATGAAGGTGTATCTAGGCGATACAGCTAAGCCAAATTAAATAGCTCACTGTTTCAAGCGGGACGGGCCCGCTGCCTGCTCCCCTTCCCTTGCAGCTGGTCTGGCTGTTCGCTGAGCCCGGGGTGCGGTGACTGAGCTCACTGAGCTGCGAGAAAAGGAGCCCAGCCAGAAAAAACCCAAAGCAAACAGGGGAGAGCATGCAGCCAGCCCACCCTACGGAGCTGCTGATTCAGTTCAGCTCTCCTACCTGCACCCTCGAGGTGGAAGTATCTAACACCATTGATGGGTTTAGTTCTCAAATATGGAAAAAATCCCACCCACTGTCACGTAACTTTAAAATTTTCACGCTATATAATTTGCCTCTAACGTAAAGTAGCGGCACCAGCTCCATGGTTAAGTTTCGTGCCACTTAATTGGCAGTTGGGGTCCTGAACATCTTCCCAGAAACTCCTGCAAATAAAATAATGTGAAACGGCAGAAGGGGTAGATATTTAATTTATGAATCCAAACAAAGATACTGGCTTTTTACTAGAGCTACATGGTAAAAAGCTGTCCAGTCTCCCAAAAGATTGGCATTTTTAAATGAGCTTTCGCAGCCAGACAGGCAAAAAAATTAGCCCCAGGTTTAAACCCTTTGCTTAAAGAGAGTCACTTTATTTATAAAAGAGCACGTTTCAACTCTTCTCTGTCCAGCTCAGACCTCAACCTCAGCTTTCAAGGCCTTGGTGAGTGCTCTGACCAGAGCCGTTCTCTTGCCGATTGGTAGTTTATACAGCATGGAGTAGGCGGCTCCATCAGTAGAGGCTGAGAGTGACCCAAGCAAAACTGGAGAACAGTCTGCTCAATGTGTTACCTACTTGTTTTACAGAAGACAAGTCTAATACCCACCCCAGCTGGAATCAGCAAGAGCAAAAATTTGAATCTTGGCTCTCCACAAGGGTTTCTTAATGCATTAAAAGATTAGCTAGCTCCATGTGCATAAGGCTGTCCTTTTTTTCACCTAGAAATAAAACCCTGCATGATTATTCCTACAGAACTTGAGCTGCAAGAACTCAAACATTTTCCAGTAGAAAACATTTCATCGAAGGTTCCCAGTCAGCTCCATTGTCATGGAGCTGACTTTTAAAAAAAGTAAAAGAAAATAATAATTATACAGTCAAAAGTACTCTTCACTTGACCAGAAACTGCTGATAGGATTTTACTTAAACTTTCCTCCTATCAGTATTACACTTCCCATTTGGTGAAAAACCACAAAGGATGTAGTACTACACAGAAAGCTACAAAATCTATTAAAGTAAATTCAAATTTCAAATAATTCACATTATAGTTTTTGCAAGAAGTTTTCTTCTTGCTGCACGTCTTCAGAGTGCTATACCAACATATATGTGATATATGCCTTTCTTTAATAAACACTTACTAGTCCATAGGCTTTGTATGCTATTGCATGCTTTAGGTCTTAAACCTCAAAACTCTTCTGAACTGTACTCTTTCTTGAGTGGCTGGCTACCTCATGGTAGCAAGTGGAAATGTTTTTACTATCCTACTGTTGCAGATAGTAGTCTTGAAAGCATACTCTTAATCCTGAAATACAAACTTGAAGGCTGATTTTAAAGTTCATGTTTATTTTCATTGGCCTGCCTCTTAAGAAGAAAAGGTTTCTGTAGAAGCAGACTAATTATGCCAGCCATATCTGGTTTATACATGCCAGATATTTCTCTATGACAGATCAGGCCAGCTCTGGAGTTTAAACATTGGCATGCACATAACACTTGAAGATAAAAACTATTTTCTACGGCATATCAACCCTTCAACGAAGTTCCAGCATGGTCATTTTTAGCACTTTGTGTTGCTTACCTATTGCTTGTACTGCAGAGCTCCGTAAGGCAGCTGGTGAAGCAGGCTTGGTTGGATCCCTTGTGAACATTTTTTACCGAAACCAGATTCAGCACCAGAACACAGCTGAGGCCAGCTCCGATGCTGGATGTTGACTCAAACCCGGGACAAGCAGAGAAAGCCCCCTGACTGCCCGAACCCACCGTCCTCGTTCCATAGCCCCCACACAGAGATCTACTGCAGAGAAGAGAGCACTGCCTGTGTGTACACTAGTACGCACTCCCTACCACCCCAGTATATACTACTACATCGTAGTATGCGCTTGCATAGCCTAATATAACTAGGACACATTCCCTTGCTTCACTGACGTAATTACTAGGTCTGCTGCTTCTCACGTCCAGGCCCATGTAATAGAAAAACAATTCTCTGCTCTACAGACTATTCTGCAGCCCTTTGTGCAAGTTTATATGAGCTTATTAATATTAGTAGGACCTAATGCCAGGGATTGTGTCTCTGACCAAAATAATCCTAAACTAAGGCATACTTTTTTCTGACCTATCCACTCAACATGAAAACTGCACTGCTGCACACACTTACCTTATACAGATTAAAAAGATAATCCTTCCTCCTCTTCAGGCAGTAGGAAACTCGCCTTCAACATCGATACTATCCAAATTAACCTGCCATTGGTTTCTCAAAGGAACCAAGGAGGAAGACAAGAAGAAAAGCAAACAGATGACAGAACACTGCGATTTAACGTTTTGGTAAATGCTTACGTATTACGATTGCAAACACAAGCACTGTTATATCACATAAGAGCATCAGACCCAATCAGTGCTGCCCACCCAACCATCCAAATTACTGTGGAATTCCAGTGGCTCACAGTTCTGACTTTATTAGTACAACTCAATTAGATTCAAAGCAAATACTCACTGATCAACAACATAAATAAAACCAGAATCAAGCCCATGCCACTGAATAATCTACCAATTAGCAGCTAAACAGAGGTGAGCATTTCCCCATCTCTAATAACACCAAGACATGGGCAGCTAGCCAAGAATCTGGTTCATTAAACAGAAACATATGTACAAATCCTGCAAGCGCTTCTCAAGAGCACAATGCTATTTCCAGTAAGCACATATGGAAACTAAGTAAATCTCAGGTTGCCCTCAGGTACAAAAAGGTTGATTGATCTCAAAGATATAGTCCAAAGTAGCCGCGGCATGGATAGCCCCTGATATTGAACCAGGAACTTCAACGGCAGCTGCCCACCTGCACACAAAAGATAGACTGCACAAAGATATTTGTTCGGCTAACATTACGTCTATTCAAAACCATTTATGAATACACACCAAGGATTCCTTTAGAAATGAGCCTAATTTATATCAGGCTTAACCTTCAAAGCTATTATTATTATGCCATTAAGTTTGAGCAACCATGTGTTGAAAACGTGTTTATAGCCTCTGTTACGCAGTTACATTCTCCACTCATCTGTGGAACAACCCAGTAAATGTCTCTGCAGCCTATAGATTAAGTAACAAAAGACATCCTCGTGTCACATCCATCAGAACTGCACAGCTGTCCTCAGATGCAGTCACCGAATTTCTTCCTGGGCTTACAGGGTAAAATTTTCAAACATACTCACATGAGTATCACTCTTGAAATAAAATTTAGGAACTGAAAAGCCTCGATCATTTTTGTAAGCTTTATTCCCCTTCTCGCACATCAGCCCCACGTTGAAGAATAGCCTCAAACTTACGGCACTTCTGTCAAAAGTGCTATGAGAAATCTCTGTTTAACAACCTATGCTGTTCAGCATCAATAAATTACATCTCCTCTTGCCAGCTCTAGAAAAGCCTTATTTGTAGTTTCTTTCTAGCATATACCATGTCCGTAGAGCATCTTCGCAGAGGGTTTATCTTTTGATGTCTATTTTAACAGAGCTCAGATATACTGCCAATAAATCAGTATGCTTGGGAATGATTTTGTTTCAGCTGAACCAATTTCTCTGCACTCAAGAACAAGCTCACTTCAAAGGTTCCCCAATGTGCCTGATCCCACAAACCATAGGGCTGGAAGGGACATCAGAAGAAGTCTAGATAGTCCCTCTTCTTGCCCCAAGGCAGAATGAGTTAACATTTAAGTGATCTCTCACTGGTTATGTTCTTACCTCTTCTTAAAATAACCATTCTTTGCTTTACACTGCACAAAACCAATGTGTTTGGTTTTTTTCCTTTCATAGGTCCTGTTTGATCACTCTTATTGTTTACACATGCATTCACTTGAACAGTATCTCTCTTTTAGGTGGCATATGACCCATGCAAGTAATACCCTTAAATGTTCAATGCATAGTATACGAAATGGAATTATTAGGTGCCCATTTTAGGACAGTTAAAAGGCAATTTTTTCTATTTCGGTTGTAGATGCTTACCACAACTGGGGAGTGGACTTCTGGTACTCTTGTTGTCCTTTTCTGGTCCATAAAATCTTCTTTATGGTAATTCTGATCACATATTCTTTATGGCTACTACCTACTGTCTTTATTAGAAATTATTCCACGGACAAGGAATTTTTACTACTATTTATTAATTTCAAATTATTCAAATTATTTTAACTCAGGTTACTGACCATCTTCCATCTGTTACAGAGCAAAGGGCAAATATTTTCCACATACAGTCTAAAGTTATGTTTATCTATTTGAACAGTGGAAATCCCATTTCCTGTGTACAACACAGTTACTTGCCAGTCCTTAGTGGCAGAACAGAGAAAGATGCCTCCTTGTTTCCATGAAAGGCTTTAACATGATTGTAAGTTATGAGGTGTATTGCTAACATTAAAAAATATTCCACCGTGTTAATTAAGATGAACTCTCTGCATTTTTTTTTATTTCAGCTGGGAGGTATTCCCGGCTGTGACTCCATAACTTTGAAACATAGGCTCTTAGGAACTGTGAGCAGATTTGACCACGAACAGCTAAATGCGCCTAGATACACGAAGTTATATTTAACTATCTCCCTAGCTAATTAGATCAGGGAACCAGAATCATATGGCTAGATTAATTAAGATAAAACAGGGCATTTGTGATAAATTAAGTTAGCTATTTGGTCTCCTTTCCAGTGGAGGGAGTCAACGAACATTGTCAGCGCAGCAGCCGATGACCGGCACTTCAGACCACACATGCCCCACGGATGCAGCCCCACCAAAGCCACTGTGTTTGCAAGACAGCACAGAAGGCTCCCATGGACAGTCTCATTTTATTTGTTTGTTTTAAGAAGAAGACCAAGCAGCCAGAGGAGCTCCTTCCCTGGAGGAGTCCCTGAGGCTGCTCAGAGGGGAGAAGGTTTCCAGAGAGGGTAGGGTGAGAGAGGCAAGAGATTCAAAAGGGAACCTGCAGCTCAGGAACAAAACCATAAAAATGCTGTGAGGAGCATGTAGCGGACCCACAGTCGGAACCCAAAGGTGTTGGAAAAGAAGTTCGGGACCAGGGAAATTTGCTCCAATGCAGGAAACCACCGCGTACTTGAAACCAACATTAGTGTTCAAAACTTGCAAGGGCTCACAGGCAGAGGTCAGGCTGTGAATAAACCTTTTACCTATTATTTTGGTTCTCTCATTGCTGTAAATTTTCTTTATTTAAGGAGTCAATTAACTGAGCTGACTAGTTGTAATTCTAATGAAAATAACGTCCTTTGAGGTTTTTGATCTTCCTTGGGAGCTCAGTGTAAAAGAGATGATCTAAAACAATCCACTTCAGTTCTCCGGCCCCCTACTTGGGGACCCTCCACAGAGACCAAAGGCTATTTTGTGTCTTCACTCTGTAGCTACAAACTTGCACTTCGGAAAAAAGACATGTATATTTGCCATCATGAACTCATTTGGCCTGAAGATGGCCCTCATCTTGATGGCTTTCATAATGAATTTGCACAACAATCATGTTGTTGTCTTCATCTTTTATAGATGTTATGCTTTATTTGGACACAACAAAAATCTCAGGCAATTAGAAGTGGATCCAAAGAAGAGTTTCTCTATGAAAGAAACTCAGGCCAGTATGACTGTGACAGCTACTGGCCTTCATGCAATATGCAGCCCAGCAAACCACAGCTTGACAGATAAGCTTTGTCTACGATAACAGCAAATGTTTCCCCTAAAAGTCTGTTTTGGAAGGTTTTGCAACTCACTAATGTAGTTTAATTATGATCTTGCAGTAATTTGTTTAATATCCTACAGGAATCAAACAAATCCAGTTCTTCTTGAAAATAAGACTGACAATGCAAGCTATCACATACAGGGTTTTTGTTTGGCGTTTGGGTTTTTTTTTTTCATTTAGTCAAGAGCCAGTTTTGCTTAAAACTAAAATAACATGTAAGAAGGAAAAAAAATTATATTCCCTTCCAGTCAGCAGAAGGAGAAATCACACTAATATTTCTTCAAGTGATAAGAAGTTAAAAGTGTTGAATGCTTTTGGCTGGCAGAGCTCCAAGATTTCCATATTGTTACAGGATTTGCATAAACTTTGTTTAAAATCAAGTTCCCATGTTGATATGATTTCACTCCAGCGAATTTGGGAGCCATATCCGTGCAAACAGTTGGGGTCTAGGAGCATTAGTTTTAGAGTTTAGAATTAAAGTTTTGCAATAAGTGGTTCTGTTCTCGTATCTCTGTTTATTACACAGGAATGACAGCACACACGTAAGCTTATGACATAGATCTTACTGTGTTCTGCGTATCTGCTAACGCACATATTGCATGTTACTGTGTGATTAACAAGGTGTTCTCTGAAATAGGTTGAGTTAGTTCACAGCTGAAAATACGGACTTTAGGAAGGATAACCAAGGGAAATGGCAACATAACCACTGTGATAATTTAACTGAAATACAGATAAATGATCTGCAGGAACATGGCAAGGAAGGATACAGAGTCAAAGCTAGCTGAAGAATGAGTAAATACTGGCTTGAAGACACTGAAACTTTTTTTACTGTGACACATTTACAAATATGCACAGAGATAATAAGGTATACCCCAATTTGTTAGAATACAGACTTTCTATCAAGAAGCATACTGAATGGCTTCTTTAACCAGGAGAAAACATGCCAAAGAGCTTTGTTTTTTAAGTAGAAAGGAAATAAAAGCTGCTGAGATAAATATTTCTATTCTCAGACTGTAAATTTACTGTCAGTGTTTCACAGCAAACTCCTGGACAGACTTCTTTCTGAACCACAAATCTGTCAGTGCAGAACTTCCTTCGCTCCCTGTCACCTCTGTGTTTTAGATGGTGAGGCACTCAGATGTTCAGTCTCCTGCCCCACGCAGTCAACGGCTGTGGGAGAGCGTGCAAAGCCAGTTCATCTCCCTCAACACCACCCTCCATAGATCACCTCCAAGTCAGAGCAGAGAGGGCAGGTATGTAAAGACACGATATTTCTCCTGCTTCAAGCAAGGGGGATCCATTGTATTTGTCATTTGTTGACTGATATGTTTGCTTTTCTCCATAATGCCTTGGTGACAGCGTTGTTTCAAGAGACGTTCACAGAAACACCTGTAGGCCATCTGCAGTGTAGTTTGAACCCTTGGTAACAGAAGCTACCTCAGCACTGAAGGACACTTTCGGTACACCGTGCCATAGCGGACTGTCAACACTCTATACTGTTCGGTCAGGAATGAGACACCATGAGGAGTGCCACAGCTGTCTTGCAATCACCACCAATAATTTGTTCATGAATCTGTCAGTCACTGACTCATCCACAAAGAGGATGACAGCTGAACTTTCAGTGACCTAATAATTATTCTAGTGCTTATAAAAAAATACCTCAATATTACTTTCCTTGAGCTCTGCTGAAGCTTTTACTCAATATTACATGCACGGCAAAAGAGTACACTTGGGCGAGCTATCATATTGCAGTGCACATGGTAGCTCTTAGCCTGGTTCTGAAAGTATTATTCATAAAGGCAATGTCATCAGTTGAAGGCAACTGGATGTGAAGCATGGGCCACTATGCAAAAAGCTGAATGTTCCTCTAAATATCACCTAGGGAAACTAGCACTGAGGAAATCATTAAAATGTACAATACTGGTGGAACACCAGATAGCCATAAAGCAGCTTTAAAGGGTTCTGCTGATACCTCTGCACTGTAGCATGGTTTTCTTCAAGGTGAAGATCACCAAGGGTAGGAAATGAGAAAAGGGAACAGCATACAAGAACAGAGAAAGGATAAATCATAAATCCTTCTTACCAAAATCCTTCTCTGCAAATGACACCAGATGCATCAGAAAAAAATTGGATGGGCAACTTACCACTCTCCTTGAACTCTCACATCCTACATGCAGCTTTCTAGAGGCATCAGGATGCTCTTAGCTATGAATGCTGGAGTTATGTCACAGCATGTAAGGACTGCAAACAAGGAAAGAGTTTCCACATTTCCACATTTGTTTTAGTCTGCTAATTTAGGCATTTGAGATATAGGCTCAGGGGCTATCCTGAGAACCCAGGTGCACACATGCTGCTAGTGAAAGCTCCTAGTGAAACGAAGTTACAGACCAGAAGTACGCTCTCCTCCATCTCAAGCAAAGTATGGAATGGAAAAGCCTAGAAATTCTGGCCAGATTTTCATTTTTATACTCTTGGGGAGCTGTCATCTCCCTCATTTGATAGGGCTTGTAGATATGAAAAGGAAATCAGGGCTCAAACAGGCAGCTTTCACCCACTCTTCGGTGAGACTGGCTATTCTCAGAACAGGCTGTACATTCATGGGTGCAGAGTTCGCACACAGGGCTGAGCAATGCTGCTGGAGGAGACCGAGCCCCCTCTCTCAACCCATCTGGTTTCGGAAACCTGTTGGTTCAAGCAGCTACCACATCTTCCTCACTTGCCTCAGCTTTTGTGGTGATGGCAAGAAACCCAGAAGAGCTGTTTTCACCACCTCAGAGCTCACTGAATTTGCTTCCTCCCACCAGCTCAGCACAATTATTAGTAGCAGAAGTCAATCATGCACGTACCAGCACTGGCCAAAATACAAGCAACAGGAAACCCTGCATATGAACGGAGAATGCCGAAATCACCTGAGCACCCCAGCTAGTGGTGACAGGTTTCACCCTATCCTTTTCCAGACTCCTAGTTTTATACCACCTCTAGCCTGGTTTTGTTTTTGTTTTCTTCCTCCCCGAATGACGCGCTTCGCTGCTTTGGGGAAGGATGAGTACAGGAAGCTGATGTAGCAATTCTCAGGCTCCAGTCTATCTCAGACTAACAGATGTACCAAAGGCTTTCTCATGGTTCTACTCTCCCATGTTGATTGCGTGTTTGCAGCTGGGTTTTCACTGTTTTCTACATCCTGGTTTGCACTTGTTTTGTGTGTGCTTTTCTAAGGCAGTTAGATGAGAGAGGTGTGTATCAGTTCTATTGTTGTCGATCCATTTTTTGTCTAACTTTGCTTCATCTCCATAGTTCAGCAATCATCTTAAATTTGTCTAGCAGATGCACATCTACAGCATCCCACTATGTGACCATCTTCTACTTCATCCTAAAACAGTTAATAACGTCAAGCTGTAGTTTTGAATATAAGCCCCTCCTTCACCAACCAATCACATGAGGAAAACAGTAATAGCAGAAGATAAATTCACAAACTAAAACCAGGCTCTATCCTTTTGCAGGGGTTATGCTCTACATCCCATGGAGTATTTAAGGACTACTGAAGCAGGAGCCCACCGATTTTACTACTTGTACAGAAGTGGCTTCCATTCATCACATAAAGTCATAATGGCATAGATTTCTGTCATTAAAATTAATCCTATGGGAAGCTTTGCCATTATAGTTACTAGGCTTTTGCCTGGAGTAAAAGGTTATGCTTCAACATTGCATTCACATCTTCTTTGTGCCAATGAGTCGGTACTACAACCACCACCATGACATCATTAGCAAGCATCCATCAGCATACTTTTATAAGTAGCAAAAGGTAGGTGGTTAGAGCCCAGTCTTATTACACATTCCATGTTGTATCCTCTGTAAGGACAGCAAGTCTCTAGCCAAAATGAAGCTCCTACCATCAGTCCTACAGTTTACACTAGGCACCAAGTGCACACTGCTCTGAACAACTGCTAGGGCAGCGTACATAAAATTACATCTTTTGAAAAGATGTTCAAATTCCTACAGCGTAAAAAAAATACAATAAAATCCCTGGATCAGCAGATCATAATCATATGTGGCACTACTTACCAGGCTAAAATCTAAACTATGCAACACGTGACTAAAAAGCATATGGCTTTCCCAACGCTACCGCACTGGTGAGGTACCTTGGCAGCCTACACCCCAGCAAGCCAGATCAACTATACAGCCTACTTAATTTCTATTCTGCAGAACACAATACCAAACACATCAAAAGAGATCGGCCTCTGATTTATATCCTAAGATCCTAAGACAGAAGGTTTTTATTAATAAAACTGTTTCCTCAGAGTTAAATTCCATTAACTGTACTTAAGAAGGAATTACTACACATCTTGCTCCCAGGCAAAACCTGACCATTCCACATGTGTTACAAATCAGTATCTTTTTGCATTTATTGGTGTGCTGAAGAAAGTCAAAGGATTTTATTTTCAGATTCTGGCAAGTCAGGAATCTTTCATGTTTGAGGAATCATGTTGCTATCAATCAGTTTCTATTTTAAACTTACAAATTTTCCTATCAAGTAACCAACAGCTACATTTTTGCACTAACCGCATTTCTCCATCTTGAAGTAAGAAGCTTAGCTGGCATCATGCTTTTAAGAAAGGCAGCTGTGAGATACAAGATGCTGTAAAGAAGACTTTAAAGTCCTTTCCATTCTGCACGAGGTGTTTCCCCCCTTCTTCCCCCTGCATTTTTTTAATCTTGAAAGCATTTCCTACTAATGCATGAAACCTCTATTATGCAGCATATGGTTTCTATTTTCAAGTCTCTAATGCTTTCAGGAATTTCTTTGATTTCTCTAGTTGTTGCCTCATTCTTGTCATTCCCGATTGACACAGAAGAAGCAACCCAAGTCCCTCCTAAGTTTTCTTCCTTTAGTTACAAAGCTGTCTCAGTGCATACATACAGCACTTCAAAATGGCCTGCCTTTACTACCCTTGTAGGAATGAAGGTAGGGCCTTGACTTTGGTTGATAACTCTTCATTATATTTGAATAGCATCCAGTTTTCCAGTTCTTGAAGAACTCAGATTTTAACCATTAAATTTACAGGGCACCCAAGGGCACTACATTTACCTAAATGAAGACCTGGGATTTGCACACACAAACGTAGCATCCTCTTCTTGCAGATGGAGAAAAAAAAAAAAAAATACTCTGAAATCCTTGTTTACAAAATTAGTGCAAAATCAGCTTTAAATGGCAAGTTGCCAAACAATTAGTAGCTCAATGGTAGCTGAATGGCTGAAAATGTGGCCGCACAGAACTCTCCCAAGATTTCATGGGAAGGCCTGTTCTGCCCTGCAACCAGCTTCTGTCCCTCAGAGTATCCCATTGGGGCATGGAGGGATGCCTGCACAAGGGAGGATGTTCAGACGGAAGCTGTCCTGTACACAGGAGGCTCTGCTGAAGGACTTCATGGTTCACTGCACGGGGCAAAGCTGCCAGTGGAATGCAGCACAAACACAAGAAGCTTCACTTGGAAAACACAATTGATTCCCAAGACTTAATGTTGAAAGATCAAAACATGCAAATACTTAAGGACTAGAGATAGCTCTAGAGATGGTTCTGAAATTACGGAGTGTGCACACTCTATAATCTCAGGGAAAGGGTATGCACCAAAGGTATGCCACTTTCTGAAATCAATCAACCTTTTATCACCAGGTTGCTTCAGTGGGTGTTGCATTTCAAAGGCAAAGAAGCGGGGGGGAGGAGGGGGGGGAAGAAAAGGAAAAAAAAAGCACCTGCTTTATACAATAACTGGAACAGTAATTTTACCAGTTTTACCTTTTAATGTTGATTTTATTTGAACTGGATATGATATGCTCAGAGGTTTGTATCAACAGAAAAAACTGCTGCATGATTGCTTTTTGGCAGCTATGTACAATTCCCCTGAATTACACAATCAGCTATTTCATACATGAAGCATACAAGAATAGACAGAGCCACCATGAATTTCCCAACTCTTTGGGTTTATTCTGTCGACAGAGCGGAGCTGGTGCTCTCCGGTAAAACTAAAACAGCCAGACAAAAAGAAAATATTCACTGTATACAGTCCAGTAGGTCGGAGGATCACAAAGCAAAGCTTCTCCCTCATACGAGGTTCTGTGAGACAATGAGTGGAGGCAGCAAGTGCAAAAACCTTTGGTCATGTCCTTGCTTCTTCCTCTTCCCTCGCTCCTAAAGCTTGGAGGGTCTGCCCAAAACTCTCAGAAACACCCTGAATACAGCAGGATTGTGCAGGTCAAGGCATCTCCACTGGAGACAGCAGCAGCAGATGCTGCATCTCCCCCTGGCACGGCACTCCCACCCCACGCGCTCATGGGGAACAGCTATGACGGGGGAAAAAACCTCCGTGTCTGAAGCCTGGGCACTGGTCTAGGTGGTGCCTGGCAAGCAGAGAGGGGACGTTAAGATGGATTTTAGGGCTCTGATGGCAGTGCTTCTTCTGAAGAGACCTTAATTGAGAACACTGGAAATACCAAGTAATCACCATGTGAAAGGCCTTGGGGTGCATATTTTCCAGGGAACGTTCATCGCCCTCGAGGGGAAGCGATAAAACCCACTGTCACCCTCTGGTTAGGAGCCCACTTCTAATACCCTCTTGTCACCTTTAACTCCGGCTCGAAAAAATACACCAGTTCCCCACCGTCAGAAACTAACAGTCATTAGCTTACAAAATTACCCATTTCCAACAGGCTTCAGCATGCTCACCCCTGAAGAGAGACATATATCCTAATTTTGGAGAACAGCATCCGCTGGGAAGGAAAAGGGGTGGAGGGGGGAACGAGCACGGATGCCAGCATCGAGATGCAACGATTCGAACAAAAGAGATTTCAAGATGTCGCACTAAGACACACACACACACACACACACACACACAAAATCTTCCGCTGGGAAGACTGGTTCCCCTCGGCGGAGGGAGATGCTTCAGGAGACCGCCCGGACACGCAGAACACGAGTGTCTCCCCCTAGACGGAGCCCGGCAGCAAGCACGTCCCCGCGGCGTGGCCGCTTAACAGAGCACCCCCCCGGCACCCTCCTCGCCCTCTTTGACCGAAAGGACCCGCAAACAGCCCCGCCGCACCCGCGCTGCTGCAGAGGAGCCCCCCTCTC
>NW_009259587.1:308518-308803 GCF_000687185.1 Egretta garzetta
TGGGGGTGGTTTTTATTCCAATTGTTAGTTTTTTTTTTTTTTAAGCAGCCTGCCTTTGGAAACAGACGCGAGGCACCGAAAAGAAATTGGGCACAAACCGCTATTATTCCCACCACACCCACCGCTACCCCCACCCTCCCGCAAGACAGCGTTCCCGGGCATTTAAATTTCACGGCCGAGCCTTCCCCTCCCTGCTGTGCCGCGGAGCCGCTCCGGGGCGGTCTCCCTCTCGAGGAATCGAGCTCCTCGAAGCGATTCTCCTAAAACGTGCCCGGGGAGGCGGCG
>NW_009259587.1:310115-310469 GCF_000687185.1 Egretta garzetta
GGCGGCACCGCCTTTCAGCGGGGACAATACGGGCCGTTTCCCATTCATCTGGGGACAAGGACCGAGCGAGAGAGGCGCCGCTGGCCGGTGATGAAGATAATTCCGCTCTGCATTTTCGACAGAGACGGATCTTTTCGCCTTTCCCGGGCGCGGGGCGTGTGGAGAGGGCGGGGGCGGCGGCCAGGAGGAGATTTTGCTGCAGGGACGGGGGGCGATGTGCGAGGCGAGGAGTCCCGCTTCCCACACATTCCCATGTAGGAAAACTATCGGGCAATAAAATGCATTTGGGGTTTATGTGTTTCACGCCCCGCCCCCTGCAGCCTGCCCCCGCGCCGAGCCTCCGGCCGCTGCCGG
>NW_009259587.1:311103-334707 GCF_000687185.1 Egretta garzetta
GAGGCCAAGGGGGAAAAGCCCCTCTCCCCGGTTTTATTCCTCAGCCAGGCACATTTGTGAGGCAGAGCTGGAGAGAAGCGACAGGCAAGAGGGGTCCAAAATCTGGCCAGGAAGTAAGGCAGGGGCAGGCAGAGCCTGTTTGGATAAATGCATCACATTTATCAACTAAGACATCCAGACGTGTATGATATCTTGGTGCAGCACGCCCACAGAATAGCTCAGGCAGGGACCGAGGGCCTGGGCTGGGCCGAAATGGGGTCCCGGACCATACCCCCCAGCAGCACTCGGGGGAGGCCCCAGCTTAGGCTGGGCAAGGACAGTCAAGGCTAACAGTGCCCATGGGGCCATGGCATTTAGGCTGTCGAGACTGTCCTGTAAAATTGCCCAGCCATTACAGAAACAGTGTGAAGTAACGTAATAGAGGGAAAGAAAAAGGCCAGTATTTAAGCCTGTATTTGAAGGTGGGCTTAGGCAGCGAATGTTCACCTCCATGGAATCAAGCACTATCTGACTTGATAGGGGAAAGACAAGTTATGCAGAGTTCCCAGTATATCAAGGAAATAAAATTCCTGAGCATCTCCTGAGTCATTTGCTTGGGAGAGCCTGCACAACCAAAAATGGCACTGAAATAGTCTGTGCTGCTACCAGTTTGGGATGGGGTTTGATCCCTTTGCTGTTTTCACCCTCAGGTAGAGGGCTGAGATGATAACCATGGTTTACCAGCAGGTATTCTTTTAAATATACCTACATGCTGAATTATGTATCTCCAAACAACCCCCCCAAATTCAGAACTCATCAAATGCTCCCCTTAGTTATTTTGCTGCACCAAGATATCATACATGTCTGGATGTCTTAGTTGATAAATGTGATGCATTTATCCAAACAGGGATTCTAAGCAGCCTTTGAACAGCTTTGTCCTAAGTAAGGGTGTGTACAGTATCCCCACCTTTTGCTCGTATGTCAAAGGAATTGAAAGAAGTTGGCATAGAGAAGAAGAAAAAGCACTGAACAGCCATATCTGCAAAAAGATGGAGAACCAGGTCTGTTCTGGAAACACAGGTATGCCTAGGCCCTTCTGTGTCATGTAACGGGTCACTGCTTTTCTGAAATCCACGCTGTCACCCTGCTGTGACAAACCCCCAGGCTACCTCCCTCTTCTTAGCCAGCTCCTCTCGTCACCTCTCTTGCCAGTTAGTCCGTCTCAGTGCCTTTCCCTCCAGCTGCAACCTTTCAGGCCCAACTTCATTCAGCTCCGTCTGTCTTCCAGGTCTCACCCGCTGCCACATTTCCATCTTCCCCAGTAGGGAACAAATCCAACAAATCGAATCCTAAATACTTCCCCCCCCTTTAATTGGTATTCAGTTTGTTCTTCTGATGAACAATCGACCCTTTGCTCTGTGCTGAGGTTAGGTCTGATGAGGGAGCCACCAGCCCTGGCTCTTAGGCCAGCATTATCACAGCGCAAGCTCGAAGTGCTCCCGAGGCCACCTCCCCGCTTCTTCTCCCACCCTGCCCTCATCCCTCCACCCCTGTGACCAAGCGCCTCCGTTTCTGTGTCCGATCGCTCTTTGGTCGTTTTCCTCAGGAGAAGCCTGTATGGGTCAGGGGCAGCTGCTCTGGGGAAGCGGGGGCCTTGTCATTCTGCTCTGTGGGAAGAGAGAAATGACCAGCAAGCAAGGGAAAAAAAGATAAATAAATAACAATCGCCAAGTTAAGTTAAAAATCCCACCCGTGCAAAAAGCGCCCCCCTCCCCGGCCGCCATCTCCTGCTCGGCTTCCGAGCCTGCACCACAAGAGGGAGCGTTTGGTTCAGTTTATTGGCGAAACCTAGTTTCCCCCCCCACACCCCGTATCCAGGCGGAGAGAATAAAAGCGGTTTCCCGTATGTTGAGGTTTTCCCAAGCCCGTTTTCCCCGTAAGCATTTTCGTAACAACGTTTTTTTTATTATTTCTTTTACCACGCAGTGCAATCTTTTAACATTTCATAAGAGTATTGTGCATTTGCAGTAAGTTTTATAATGAATATCTAAAATGTGATTAGATTCTAATTCCCTGTTGATTCACCCAGTTATAATTTATTCTGGGGAAAATAAAAGATGTCAGTGTAAAATTTTCTATTTGCGGTGGGTATCATTCTCGTAAACGTGAGATACATGAATTTCAAAAATTGATTGCAATAGCATAGCCAGACCCAAGGTGCTTTTTCACAGGTTTGCAGGCAAAGCACATCAAATAAACAGCTTTGATAAAATCCTAAAATAACAACTTTGATAAACACCACAATCCGAATTTAAGTCCTGACATGAAGACAGATACAAGCCTCTGATAACAATTTTAATCTTAACGACCCAAAGTTGTATGGTGGTAGGCATAGCTAAGTCAAGTTTTGCTAGAGTGGGTGTTTCTGTTTATACCATAAGAAGTGGCGCTTCATGCCTATAGCAGGTAGGGATGTGTGGGTTGTGAACCCTGCTTTACCCCAACGTTCCTGGCTTCAGCTCAATCTGTAACACAAAGCATATGTGCCTCCCAGGAGGTCCTGCGCTGGCCATCGATTTTAAAAGGCTTCCCTGCTCCACAGAAGTCTGTATGCAAGTTTTCCCAAAGATGGATATAGTTGCTGTTCTGACAGGACAATTATCTGGGTTATTTCTGTCTCTTACCCCAGTTACCCTAAAGAGTTGGAGTTACTTATGTACAAAAGAAGCAAATGTGCTCAACTACTCTAAGCTTCCCTTATGATTTATGTGTGCCAGGCTTCTCTGTGACCATCTATAGGTTAGATCTTGGAGTCTTTGCTCTGTTTTCACTGTAAGTTTCACCAAAGCAACAGCTGAATAAGGTATTCACTGTTTGGCTTCTATGGCCACAAAAATGTCTTTCAGTTAACAGCTGGAGCGACTATATCAATACCTTGATAGTGATCATAATTGGCTTCTCATGTAGCATTTTCTTCTGTTCTCATTCAACTACAAGAATGTCAGTAATGCAGGATCAAATGCATGGCTGACTGGATGACCTGACAGCTACCATGTACCTCCTACAAGGTAGGAGAAGTGAGGCGCACAGAAAAGAGTGTCAAATGCCCTGAGAGAAGAAAAACGTGATTTTCTGCTCTGGTACTTGGTGTTCTGATCTCTGCAATGAAGGCCGCTTATGTACTTCACTTACTGGACCAAAACATTGCTCTGTTTGAAACAAGTTGTTGGATTCCTACCGTGAGAGAGAACTTCTGTCTGTGAACCCCGGGCCCCTGGCCCCTGGGTGGACCCTGGATCTGTTTTATCTCCTCATCTTGGCCCCCTCAGCTCCCAGCTCCTCATCCCTTGTGCAGCAGCCCTGCGCTTGCTGCTCCCCTGGTATTACTGGGTATTACCCAGTTTGTTACAGGGGCCTCCCGGCAGCCCAGTTAGTTGTGTAAAGACAGCACAAAGTCCAGCTTAAGCCATGGCACATTGCTCCTTGGTGAAGGCACTCATGACATCGGTACCACTGCTCTGCTTTCAGAGTCAAACTGGGCCACGTGAGGCCACTTCAGGAGCACTTGCATCTGTACTTTTGCAAACTTAGTCTTATAATTAAAACTCTCCTAACAGCGCCAGTGTCACCACAGAGTCAAAGCAGAGAAAGGACAAGAGGGACACCCACCTCAAATCTGCCTAGCAGGGGCAAATATTCCTGACACCTATCTGTTGTTGCTGCCACTCCTGTTCTGGAAGCTGACTGCGGGAAAGCCCGGGAGTTCATTGCAGGGGAGAAATTTATAGCATCATTTGGTTGCCTTCCTACTGCTCTAGGTTGCAGTGCTCATTTATATACCTTCCCCATCCTTTTCCACCCTCTCCCAACGAAGGGCATTTCTAAGTCAGGAACTGACTGACACAAGGTGTTCTGAGGATCTCTAGTGGTTGAAGTGGTCACGGAAAAAGAGTTTAAACCTGCTTAAATTATAACAGCTCTAGTCCTATACAGCCACCTCTCTTGGTCCCCTTATTCCTTCAACTTGGAGGCACTAGATTTAAAGCTGTCTGCCTCTTGTACTTTACTGTGCTATTGGTGCCAAGCACAAGCTGCAGATGACTTGTGGAGAGTCAGATTAAATAACTACGTTTGAGATGGCTAAAGCTGAAAATATTTGTAAATGTTGAGATGGCAGTGGCTCTCCCAGAAAATGAGAGCGAGATAATACTCGCACCTCAAAACCATTATTCCTCATCTAACCACCAGACATGTCAAGAGCACGAGTTGTTGAGATCACTCCCCATGTACGACAACGCTCCTCTGCTTCCAATCGAGAGTCAATTGTGGAGATTTCTCTGAAATCGCAATGTTAGCAGTAGATCGTCACGGAAAGAACCCAGCGCTTCAGACTAGCAAAGGCAAGTGTGAGCAGCTACATGGTAAGTTATGCGACCACACCTAGATGACCTGTCCTTTCCATACCAGAGATGGGTACGTTCTCAAAGCATGCACCATGCATTCAGCCACAGGATTCTCGGGGTTGGAGCACGACATGCTGTCTGCTTCCTGAATGCTTCTTTGAAACGCTACACTACTTTGATATTTTTATTTTCATGTTTTTTACGTGCCAAGTTTAGTTATCAGAGAGGGTGGGTGAAAGTACTTGAGCTTTAAATAAGCCTTGTAGTATGCACTACCAGCTGTTTTTAGCTGAATGACAGAGGATCTGTAGCCAGGCTCTACCTTTTGCCTTTGTTGGGTGAATTTTGTGGATACTACAAATGAAAGAACATATGGGGAGTCCTGACATATGGTAGGACCAAGGTTGTTACAGTGCGTAAATCAAACACTTACACACAAAAAGTGATTCAAGCTTTAGTGAAAAACTTCAGAAAGAAAAAGATAAAGGCTAGCGGGATCTGTGTAGATCCAGAAACTGATAACGGGTTGTGCTCCAGCACAGAAGTATCAGACACATTCCCTGCTTTATCAGCTGCAGTTCATTGACCGGTGTAACGGGGGCAGATGCTGCGTTTGCTTGCCCAGCAGCTCATATTTGTTTAGAGACCGAGGTAACAGCCCTCAGTGACAGGCACAGGCTGCTATTATCACCACAGCACCAGTCTGTCCTTCGGTGAAGATCAGTTAATTGCGGTAACAACATCTGACCGTGCAAACAGCACCTCCAGTTTCTATTTAGTGAGCTAAAAAGCTGAGAAAGAACTTCCTGGTGGGACAAGGGAGGCATCATCTTTTCTCATCAAAATTACTGAAAGAGGCCTCCAGTGCTGGTAGGTCTGACAGAAGGCTCGCAGGACAAGCAGCCTGTTTGACTGGAGAGTTGTAGCTTCCTATAAGGAGCAACAGGACTTCTGTGAAGAGGCATATGGTTTTACTTCTGATCAATGAAGTTCATAGATGCCATCTTGTATTGACTCCATCTGCTCTGTAGTCTCAAGCAAAGTTGTGTCTTTTAATTCATTAGCCAGGAAAACAAGGCTGATCCCGCACCTGGAGGTAAGTCACAGTCTAGTAAATGTATCCTGGATTCCATGAGCTCCACAAGCCTGAGGCAAAGATTACAAGCCAAATCATTAAGGAGTTTTTGTTCCAAATATGATAGCCACTGCATTAGCAAAAGGGCTTTCAAGCAGCTATTTCTTTGAACTGAGAAAGTAAACCGGGCAACGGCATAGTACAAAACAGTTGCCAGTTAGCCGAATGATGAATTGTTTAGAGTTTAAGAGATGCTTCAGCTCTTCTTTGTACTCTCCCTGTCCACTCATACACGCTCCTGCATTGTAGGTCCTAGCCAAGTCAAATAGATTAGTAAGATCGTGATGCTGGCTAGGGTCCTGTACAGCGTAAGGGTCATAAAAAGCATAAGGATGAGTGATGCCCCTACAGTGGGAATAAAAGTGCCTAAGAGGCAACAAAGCTGGATTTGGGGGGGGGCTGGTCTCCTCTGTCGTATTGGTAGCTAATGACAGTGCAGTTGGCTCAGGCACCTCCCGCTGCTTGTCCTGTCATAGTCAGCATGACCGAAACTATGCATCAGGGAGGATGTACTGATGCCACAACTGCACCTAGAGCAGAAGATTTCCTCCTTGCAGAAAGAGAAGAAGGATGTTGGAGGGGCTATCAGATCAGTTCAGGAAGAAGCTTACCTCCACATGATTTTTTGGCATGGGAGCAATCAATACTAAGAATAAAAATCCATACTATTGCATTTAGAAAGAAAGTCTGACCAGAGGATATTGGGGAAGTCATATGCTGAGAAATAGTGCTTTTCCACAGTAGATGCAATAGACTTACTTTTGAGAATTTCATGGTGAATTTGCAGTGGTGTGTAATGGATACGATGCCATGTGCATGGTCTGAAGCTCCAATCTTGTTCAGCCTACAATCTACATCTGCTTTTCTTGTTCTACCATTTCTACACACACATAATATCTGTTTCTTTTGTTTGTAGAAGTTAGTAACGTAACCTAAATCAAATCCTGTTGCCTTCTTTCTTTACATGTTACTTTTTTTTTAAAAGGCTGTTTTTAAGCAATACTATATATCCTGGCCTGAATAATTAAGCCTCTGAGCACAGATGAATTGCAATATTAGAGGACGAAAGCATAAACTTTCCCATGTTGCTTTCTCAAACACTTTCTTCTGTCTATAGAAGCAAGCACTTGCTAGACTTTTCTATAGCATAATTTTGAAAATCTTTGCCAAAATTACCAGTTACAGTGTAGGCCTTTCTCACAGAGGAACTAACCTGTAGCCAGCAATTTATTTTACAGCCATGAAGCAGTTTAGTCACAAGAGCCACTAGATGCCCCAACCGGATAAAGAAACAGGAAGCCTGAAGGAAGGCTGTCTTTTCCTCCTGTTCCCTGTAACCACTGACATTTGTACAGCTGCTTTCAGCACAAACTGCAAAGACACTTTAAGGTGATATGGCTCATTCCTGATACCATGCAATAAGTAAAAGATGCCGAAGGTTTGCCTCCACTTCTTTCAGCCTTCTCATATCAAAAAAAGCTAGACCTTTGTTACTCGGTAAGTAACGGGAACGTTGAGTCCACCACAAGGTAGTTCTGCTTTAAGGAACCATGGGAAGAATATACTGCAAGCTCCTGCACTGGTACAATAGAAAGGCTGAACCAGACCATTTTTACCATGGGATATTAGAGTTAATATTATAAACAAAAAATAAACGTCAACAGTTTGACTTGAGGTTGCTTTCCATTCAATTACTTAATTATCAGTTTCTGGATTTATGTGCAATCCAATTTTACTGGTTACTGAGACCTTTCAAAATATAATGCCTGAATATAATATTTCTCTCCTCTCTCCAAAAAAAAAATTCTAAAAAATATCTGCTTTGAGATAGAAGGGGAAAACAGACCATAAACTGAAATGAGTTCTTTAGCCAGAAGTTTTCCCTGATAATCTGGATTGTATATGCTTCACTGATATACAGCACATGAACAAAATAAAGTCTTTGAAATGCAAGATTTCAGCTTGGGCCAGAGACACGTCATAGCATATTACAAGAGCTGTTTTGAGGGAACCTTGGGAGGTATATACCTCGATTTTCTGCTTAAAGCAGGAAAATCATTAACACTAAATTAGGCCCATCATGGCTTCATCTGGCTGAGTTCTTGAAAACCTCCAAGGGTGGAGACTCTACAGCATCTCTCGTAGCTTCTTCTGGTGCTGCACTACCATCTTGGTCAAGAACACTTTCCTAGTATCTTATTTGAACCTCCCAAATCACAACATATGTCCCTTACCCTTGTCTGCTTTGTGCTTGCTACTGTGCAGAGAAGTCTGTCTCTGTCATCTTTGTAACTTCACTTTGTGTAGTCATAGGCTATTCAGTCTTCCCTTTGCCTCTTCTTCACCAAGCTAAATAAGCCAGCTCCCTCAGTTTTTCCTCATAGCTCATGCGCTCTGTCTCCCTGGCTATCTTGACAGCCCCTCTGCAGGACCAACTCCAGGATTTAACACCCCTTTTGAAGTGTTTTGGGGGGTCCCAGAACCAGACACAGTAGTCCAACTATGGCTTCCTTAGCAGCAGATTAAAGCAAGAAATAACCTCCCTTGACCTGCTGGCCATGCTCCCCCTAAGGTAACCTTTAGCCATTTGCTTTATTCGTGATGTGAGCACAGAGTTGGCACATGGTCAACTTGATATCCACTGTCACACCAAGTAACACCTGTCATCCCAGGTCCTTCCCAGTGAGGCTGCTGCTCTTCCAGCCAGTTCCCAACTAGTACTGATGCGTGGGGTTATTCTGCCCCAGGTATATTTTTTCCTTAGTAAGTCCCATGAGTTTCCTGTTGCCCCAGTCACTGAGTTTCTCAAGTCCCTGTGGACTGAAGTTCTGTCATTTGCCATGTCATTCACTTGCGTCATCCACAAATTTGTGGAGAGCGTGTGCTGCCTCATCATCAAGACTGTGGATAAAACACGGGATAATATAGGCTGTGGTGTTACCCTCTGAGGGACTCCACTAGTTACCAGTTAGACCTCAAGCCATTGATTTCCACCCTTTGAGCCTCAATTTCTACCCTACTCGAACTCAAACTTCCTCAGCTTCTGAGTGAGATTTGGGATACAGTAGGAGGCAGTGTCAAATGCTTTACTAAAGTCAGGTACATTATGCCCACTACTCTCCCCTCGCCTACATAAGCATTCATTTTGTCAGGGAAGGTAATCTGGTTAGCAAAGGATGATTTGCTCTTTGGAAATCTGTGTGGACTAGTCCTCATTAACTTCTTGTCCTCTTGGGGGTTTGGAAATGTCCAGAGGACGTGCTCCTCAGCTGCCTCTCCTGATTGTCATTATTTTCCATGGACAGAAGCATCCCAATCACATCAGCCATCTCTCTCAGCACCCACCTCCTCCCACGGACTGAATGCTTCCAGCTTCTCTAGGTAGCCCCTAAACTGTTGTGCCCCCTACCCACCACCTCCTTCCAAATATGTGCTGGTACACACAGAGCTCTGGGAGCAGGTTTTGTCTGTGAAGACAAAAGCAAAGAAGGACTTCAGTACTTCAGTCGTTTCCATGTTTGTTACTAGACCGTCTCCTCATTCATCCACTGACCTACCTTTTCTCTGAACTTCCTTTTCCAGCTAATGTTCCTGTAACATCTCTTATTGCCCATTGTGTCCCTGGCCAGTTTTAGCTCCAGACCCATCTTCTGTTTTGACCATCCTGATTTTGTCCCTACAGCATTTTTCCTTAAGTGTTGCCAAGCAATATCATTATATTCTTCTTTCATTGCCTCTCTTTGTTTCCGCTTCTTGTGCACTTCTTTTTTTTTGGTGTGTTTTAGTTCATTGAGAAGCTCTTGGCTTTAGCCAAGCAGGCCTTCTGCCAGAATTCCCGGTCTTCCTGTATAACAGGATGGTTTGCTCCTGAGTTCTCAAAAAGTTTTCTTTAAAAATTAGCCAGCTTTCCTGGGCACCTTTCCCCTTCATGGCTGCTTCCCAGGGCACTCTGCCTAGCAATTCCCTAAAAATAAGCCAAAGTCTGCTCTCCTGAAATCTAGAGTCCTAACCCCGCTGCTTTCCTTCCCAGCCTTCCTTCAGATCCTGAGCTCAATCATCGTGTGGTTACTGCAACCCAAGCTGCCAACCATGACGGCATTTTCCACTAGCTCTTCACAGTTTGTGAGCAGTAGGTCTGGTAGAGCATTACCTACAGTTGAGCCACTACCATTTCTGTGTTAAGAAGTTGCCACCAGCACAATCTAGGGTTTTCCTGGAATGCTTACTTAATGCCATGTTGACAATATCTAAGAGGGTTGAAAACTACATGAGGATGAGAGCCTGAAAACAGGAGACCTTTACCAGTCATTTTAGAAAGCCTCATGTGCTATGTCCTCTTGGTCAGGTAGTTATTACAGACTCATCCTCAGTGTACGCTCCTCCTCTGTTCTTGACCCAGAGGCATGCTCAATGAGCATGTCCTCCAGCTTTATACTGGAGCACTGAACAGTCAGACTCTTCACGAGCCCCCCTCCTCTTCTTCCCTGCTTGCCCTCCCTAAACAGCTCACAAGCTTCAGTCTCTGTTCACTGGGCATTTATGTTACATAAGAGAGGAATACAGGATCCACATTCAAGTTGTCCAACCTTGATGTCCGTTTAGAGCTAGCTTATGGTTCACTTACCCAGGTTATGGAAAGCCTGCTGTGTTAAATGTTGTTTCATATTTCGGAGGGAAAAGAAATCTAGGGCCGGTCCTCCTTACCCTTCTGCAAACAGGGGCAGGTGCAGTTGTGATCTGAAAGGGGACAACACAGCTGTTCCCTGTGACGTGGCTCACAAGCACAGACAAGGTGTGCGATGAGCCAGGATGAGCCATTGGACAGGCCCCAGCACTCAGATCCAGTTTTCTACCCACACCTGCATTGACACCTGTGGAAAATGCAGGAATGGGTGGAACAGCAATGACTTCCCCTGCACCGTGATACTACAGTTACGGTGCACACATGAGCATTGAGGATGAGGAAGAGCAGAAGCAGAACTTCAAAGTAGTAAGCACATTCCTTTAACTCAGGAAACTCTCATTCTCCCTGGGAAACGGCCCTCAGGGACAGGGGAGCAGAACAGAGCTGGCAGATCTTTAAGGAAGTGGTCCACAGAGCGCAGGAGCTATCGATCCCTAGGTGTAAGAAATCAAGCAAAGAAGGGAAGAGACCAGCGTGGTTGAGACAGGAGATGCTGGTCAAGCTAAGGAGGAAGAGGGAACTGCACAGGCAGTGGAAGCAGGGACAGGCATCCTGGGAAGAGTATAGGGAAGTGGTCCGGTTGTGTAGGAATGGGGTCAGGGAGGCGAAGGCGCAGCTGGAGCTTAACTTGGCTAGGGATGCAAAGAATAATAAAAAGGGATTCTACAGGTATATCAGCCGGAAAAGGAAGGTTAAAGAGAGTGTACCCCCGCTGATAAGCGAGACCGGCAGGCTGGTAACAGCAGATGAGGAGAAGGCTGAGGTACTCAACAACTTTTTTGCCTCAGTCTTCACTGGCAGCCTCTCTCCTCACCCCTCTCGAGTTGATGGATGGCATGAGGAGGCCTGGGAGGGCAAAACCCCTCCTGCTGTAGGAGAAGACCAGGTTCGTGACCACCTGAGGAACCTGAATACACAGAAGTCCATGGGACCTGATGAGATGCATCCCAGAGTCCTGAGGGAATTGGCCGATGTAGTCGCTAAGCCACTCTCCATAATATTTGAAAAGTCATGGCAGTCAACCTGATCTAGTTGGCGGTGTCCCTGCTGACTGCAGGGGGGTTGGACTCGATGACCTCTAGTGGTCCCCTCCAACCCAAAACATTCTATGATTCTATGATTCTATGAAAAATGTAAATATATCCTATCTCTTATTGTATTCAGTAGTGCCTATATACATAGAGCAATACCGTTCACAGCAATCTTTTACAGAGCTCCAGCCAAGCTAAATGCTTTTGAAATGCTAATGAACACAATGAATCAATTCTTCATAACCCAAGACACTGCTATGCACTCACTAAGGGGAAAGCATCCTTCGGAAAGGCTGACTAACCCCCTTCACATGGGAAACACATTAGGGTTGGACTGTAGAGCTTGTGAGTGGGAATCCAGGGCCACCTTCAGGTTAGTACTCATGTGGATTTTGTTATATGCTTGATTATTTATAAAGCAGCTAATTTAAAGTACATTTCAGCTACAAGCAAGGAAAATTATACTTGTATTCCATGTAATTAATAAACTGTAAGTTGGACTGTATGTGGCTTGTGGATCCCTCTTGAATTTGTGATGGCATAATCTTGAACAGGATCCCATTTCCTCACAACCACAAAAGGGTATGCAGCATCCTTATGGAAAAGGTACAAATATGTGTGTGAATAAGCAGATATCCTCTGAAAAGCTGAAAACCACTAACGTCAATGAAAATGCATTTTAGATTCCTTTGGATTTATTGTTCTCATCCTTAGGGTGAATGACAACTGTGGAGGGTGCATGTTTTCTGCGTTTGCTGTATGTTGACAAACCCAAGAATTCATACCATGACAAGAAAAAGAGCTTTCTGGACTCCAGGGTACTGGACAATGTTGACAGTGCCACTGTTGATGCTCTATATGTAGCAAGGTTTGTATGGAAAATGCAGTGTTTGCAATCAGAAAGGCAAAGTCTAAACTTCTTTCCCCCACCACCTCCACAACTTTGAACCTATCATGCAATTTTATCCAACAGTGACAGAGATCTCACACAAAAACCTTTTGTGTGTTCATTAAAGAAATTACCTGCTTTTCTAGAAGGGCTCTGGTTTTGCTCCACTTTCAGGAAAGGTTGCAACGTGAGCTTGCATTTCAGGGACATGTGAAAGTGCTCAGATGAGCATCCTCAATGCCTTGGGTTTAGGAAAAACTTTGGACACATCTTTTGGTAGAGAGTGGAGTCCAGAGGCAAAATGTTATTAAGGGCATGTTAAGAATGTCTCTCTTGTGGCACATGTACATAGCAAGTCAACATCTCACATAAACCAGACCAGATGTGCTGCACAGATGTTGGATGGTCTGATTTTACTACACACGTGCTTTGCAGTTGCTGTGTGCACATGCAGCATAACATGTGTGTGGTAGACACTGAACATCAGCTACAGGGATCTGGAAAACAAACTTCCACTTGTTACAGTAACTTTGATTGCTCACAGAGCTCCTTGTTTTCTTGCACAAAGCTGCTTCTCTTGATGCTGTTAATCAGTCAAGGCCAGCAGGAGGATCACTTCCTTCAGACACTGTGAAGCTCTGTAGTGCGTAATTCTCATAGCTTCCCAAGTGTCTCCTGCCTCTGGGGTGGGATCACAAAGCACCGCAAACTTGTGTGCTACAAGCATCACCCAATGCTGTTGAAGGAGTTCAGGGCAATGTAGTTCTAAGTCCAGGATGGTGGGTGGTCTTCTTAGACTCTTGGCTTTCTGTGGTGTGTGAACACCCTCCAGTAATGTCTTAAGCAAAATAAATGATTTGTCATGTGTTTGGTCCCCTCATTGAGAAAGCAGGCATACTTTCAAGTTACCTCCCTGGGAATAAGCAGAGCAGCACGGTTTGCTGCACTTGTGTGTCCCGCTCTGATGGAAACTGAGGAGCCACCCAGATGATTTAATCTTGGTGACAAGTACCCTTGGAGGGAGAAGATCAGCACCATTCTATGCAGCAGGCATTGCTAGAAATGGCATTATCAGAAAGCTTCACGCCTCTGCTCATTTACCAAACCAAAAATCAAGCAGAATCCCATCAGGGACGGTTTTGACCAGAGGGGAATGACTCATTTCAACTATTTGCAGTCTGAATGAAATTTTGAAGGAGTAGCCTGTTTATCCTTAGGTCCTACAAAAATAGCAGTTACTGATTCCAAATTTCACTCTGTTTGAATCTGATAACCTTTTGTTTTCTATTTTAAGCTCATGCGAGTGGGGCCAAAACCAACTCTCAAGTAATTCAAACATCCCAGGCTGCCAGCTGTAATAAGCAATGGTCCTATGCTCCTAGAGCAGGATCTGATAGCTAATTCTAACTCCCAGTTTTGGCAGTACTACAGAAGGTGCACACATGAATATTGTCGGCCTGTCCTGGGCTCTTGCTGTGCCCAGGCTTACCCTACCTTATCTTGTGGTGGGACTCCTGGAAAATCATTATCCTGCTCACTAAATCTTCCACATACAAGAAGTAAGCAACAGTTCCCATCTTCTCTTTCTTGGCCAGATGAAAGCTATAGTGCATAGTTTGTAGATCAGGAGTATTGGGCACAGAACATTTGCTGCCTTGCCTCCCAGGAATCACAGAATCATAGAGTATCTCAAGTTGGGAGGACCCGTAAGGATCATCGAGTCCAACTCTCTGCTTCTCACAGGACTACCTAAAATTAAACCATATGACTAAGAGTGTCGTCCAGATGCTCCTTGAACTCTGACAGGCTTGGTGCCATGACCAATTCCCTGGGGATCCTGTTCCAGTGACTCTCTCAGTGAAGAACCTGTTCCTCATGTCCAGTCTGAACTTTCCCTGCCACAGCTTCATCCCATTTCCTTGTGTCCTACTGCTGGTCACCAGAGAGAGGAGATCAGCACCTCCTCCTCTGCTGTCCCCCTTGGGGAAGCTGTAGACTGCAATGAGGTCACCCCTCAGCCTTCTCTTCTCCAAGCCAAACAAACCAGGTGACCTCATCCACTCCTTATAAGTCTTGCCCTCAAGACCTTTCACTATCTTGGTCGCCCACCTCTGGACACGCTAATAGTTTGATGTCCTGAATGGGTTAGTCCACAGATCTTCCACCAATACTATAAATGGAATTAGCTGAAGGAGATAGGTCTGGAGGCAGTGCAGCTTTCCACGGGGTAGAGAGACTGGGAGACATCTCATTTTGTCAGCCAAAATGACTGCTTATTAGCTGACCTAAAGGGAGTCAGGAAAACAGATTTACTCAGAACCCAACTGTCATAGCAAGAAAAGAGCAATTTTTTTACAATTAAAAATATTCAATCTTTCCTAAAATGATTTCTAGCACTGCTATTGGAAATGCATTGTATGTTACGAGCACGTGGTGTTTATGTCCCTCAACATCTTCATAATTTCACTCCAACTGTCACCAGAACTAAATGAGATCTGAGCAAGGCCATAATAGTACATTCATTAATAGAACAGAAGTCTATTTGGGAAGTGTAGAACATCTGAGATTTCTCAATTGTCTTTAAAAATTGGAACATAGTGTGTTATTTTTGTTGACATTTGTTGTGCTTCCAGTGAGCAAATAGACTGGAAGGATACTAACAGGAAATTCTGTTCACAAGATAAGCAGCTGTTAGCCCCCAAAGCTTCAGAAGTTCATAAGGGCAAAAAAAAAAAAAAAGGCTTTCTATGTCTGATTTAATGAATAGTCAGCATTCCACATCAGCCAAAGGAAATGCTTTGGGGGCAGTTTTTACAGATGCAATCAAATCTTGTGTTTGTGTGAAGAAGGACAGAGCTTGCCATTTGTTTGTGAAATAACAGTTTCAAAGGTTGTGCTTTCACCACAAAAATCTTGAACTGTTGTCATTCCAAAATGCTTGAGAACTAACCCATTTTGTAACTTACTGTTTAATTTCTGGAAAGAGACTTTGTCCAAAACATGTCATTGTTTTCAGATTGGAAACCCTCATGATTTTAATGCACATTTCTTGAAAAGTGTTCTGGTTTGGCTTACAATCGTCTACAAAACAGCTAACAGAGAACAGCTTCAGTCTTTTGGTTCTTCTGTTTGTGGCCCACAGACGCTACAGCTTTCAGGTAAGCTCATAAAGAAAGGAGTAACAAAAGCACATCAGTAATAGACCATATGATCCATTAGTAAGATCATAAAATGGGCATGTCTTTATCAAATTTCTCAGTGCTATGCAGTGAGATACATCTTCAGCTAAGTAGATGGCATAACCTCATTTATTACTTCTATGCTAATTTACATCAGCCAAAGCTGCGGACCTGGTGAGTCACTGGTAATTCTGGGAAAATTCCATGCTGCTTTGGAAATATTTGTTCTTGGAAAAGTGGTATTGGGTTTTTGTATATAAAGCATGTTCAAGGATTGTCCTTCATAGCAAGTAAGTAGTAAATTTAACTTTAGACATTATGATTTCATATGAAAATGTGAAAATAAAATGAAAATTCAACAAGTTACTGTGGGTTCTGTATGATCTATTTGTAGAAGGGTGGTGAAACTTTAGAGCCCTGAATTCCTTCCAATGGAAAAACCAAGCTCTAAGGAGCTTGGCATTCATGAAATCTTAATCCAAAAGAGCCAGCGAAGTAGTAAGCCATGCTCCTTGCAGGGAGATTGACATGACGACTTCAAACCCTTCACAAGCCCGGTGACAGAAAACATGGCCTTCAATCAAGCTGCTCTTTAGTTGTCTTCAACATATAAGATAGATTGTAACAGTTGTGTTCTGCTAAACTTTGGTAGTCTGACAATGGAGCTTGGCTGCTTTTCTGCATTTTCTCTTCCCAGTCTAGGACAAAATTAAGCTTTACTTGTGGTGTACAAGAAATGTGTATTTAGATGCCTCTATGACCAAAACAATGTAACTGTGCATATGGAGTTCTCATCAAGCATTGGGTGGATTTATTTTCTCAGGAAAATACAATGGCCTTAACTGCAATTATATAGAAGCATTAGGTTATTCAATTTCAGAGCAATGACGTATATTAGGAAACAGCCTAGACAAGACAGAAAATGTACAAAATGCAGCACTAATTGCTTGCACAAACACGATCATTGATAAACTGAGAATCTCTTCAAGTGTTGCGGAACGATGGAGCAGAGGACTACACAGCTGCTCCGACCGTATTGCATGTGCGGACCAGGGCTCTTTTTGCATTCAAGCTTCTTCCGGGCCATGGTGATTCCAAACTCACAGGCACTTGAGTATTCAGCTGCCTTGGACCAGAACAGATCCAGTAGGTCTAACCATTTCCCCTGATTTCCCTATCACTAACGCACTCTCAAAAGGTGCAGGTGTAACTGGTGCTGGAAATGACACTTGAAACGGGAATAAACAATTTTTCGGGAACATCCTGGTCTTAACGTGACATGACATGACAAATGATGCTTTTTTTCTCTGTATGTTCTCTCAAGTTGTTTTCTTAGTAATGCCTAAAGTGCACAGAAGTAGAAACAAGTTGTGACATTTATGTACATTGATTCCTGTCCTCACATTTGAAAATATATTTTCTCTGGAAAAAGTTGAATAGTTTTATTTTCTTCTTCTTCTTCTGTCTTTTTTTTTTTTTTTTTAATAAAAAACTCTTTTAAAAATGGAAGTAGATGTTTCAATTTTGGTTGAGCTTGAAAGCAGTATTTGTTGCAAGAGAAGACATTCTCTGAATTTTGTTATGTTTATGTATGTATGCATTTCATTAATGTCTATTTGTATGGAAAAGCTTATATAAAATTGCACTAATGAAAAGTCATTGGAATGTTTCAGAAATATATTTAAATGTCTAGTCTACAGGAAACTTGAATTTCCCCCTGGATCACATACTAAATTAACCATCTATATTTTTGAATGAGCACCCTACAGGACTGAACTGCTGCACTAGGTCATACCTCACTGAGCTTGGACAGAAATTACATCTTTTTTTCATCCCTTTTTTCCTCACCTGGGCATTTGTGCTGCTTTCACCACTTTCCTCAGAGGCAGCACTTGGGTAAACTGAAGTTCCTGCCTCCCCGTTGCTAAAAGCAGCCCTCTGGATTTAGCTGAGTGCTAGCACATGGTACATTTTTTGCAGCAAGCTCACTGGATTAAGTCAGTGGGCTCTTGTGCTTTTATTTATAACACCATTTTTATTGGTGTCTATACTGAAAAAGAGCTGAGAGGTTTTGTTTGTATTAGTGGAAAGGACGGACTTCCCAAAGTCTCCTGTGGAAGTGGTAAGAGTCCCGATTTGTTCAATGGGAAAATCCACCCTGGCCTGTCTTTGGGACCCAAACACAAAACCGAGTGCATCACACTTTGCCGAACCACCGTCTCAGGCTGCCCGCCAGTACTGTTTCAGAAAATGCTCAAGTTCAGCTTTCCAAGCTGTCCTTCAAATTCATACAGGCAGCTGCCAAGAAGCTTTTTTAAGCAACTGCGAGTCTGAGACTTACTGAGACAGAAGGGGAAAGCAGCTGGTTTTAGCTATCGGAGATAATTTACATATCACCAGGTATTCCCTGCTAGGCACAGAGAGACTGACCGCCACAGAAACGGGGCGGCAGCTTTTCGGGAGACACATTTGGGCTTGCTTTGCTGTCACTATGCGTATCTACCTGTGTTCATGCCGTCTTCTTTCTTCACACAGGGAATCCAGAATATTTGTGAAGTAGCACAATTCAGCCTACACTGAAACACTCACGGACAAAGCGGTTTTCCCTCCCCCATAGTTATTTCATCTCAGAAATCCATCTGGTATTTTTTGTAGGGTAAATTTTCACTTCAGCATGGCATCAGCCGTGTCACCACCCCACGGACTGTTGCTCACCTAACCCACACCATGCAACACCCTCAGCTCTCCTTTCTCAGGAGACCTTGGTAAATACAGTTAGCTGGATGATACCGTTTGTTCCAGCTCATGAATCACATAAACTTTCTGCATCTGCTCGTTAAGTCAACCGCCTGAAAAGATTTCATTTTCCCTTCCCTTCCCCTGAGTGATTAGTTACGCGCAAGCCAAACACTGTCTGATGTTTTGATGTTTGCGGGCTACTTCCCCTTGCAACTTTGAAAACTCCTTCCCATGTTACCTATACAAACATGTGGTGTTCATTCATCCAGAATTAGAATAGGAAAGCAGTTGAAGCTGTGAGGCTCTTTGTGATGTAGTTGGAATTACGTAGTTAGAAATCCAGCTGCTTCCCTATCCCTTTTCCCATTGCTCATAATTCAAATTCCTTTTGGCTTCAATTTTCCACACTCAACCTCAGCCCAAAAGTAACTACGTTGGATGTCTGAGTAAAATCTGTTGAGCCATTTTTGAATGATCCATGTGTGAGAAAACACTTCCATATGCTCTGACCAAATACAAATATACAGAGGGAAAATTTAGAGCCTTTCTTTTTTTTTTTTTTTTTCTGTAGAGGTCACAGAAGAAAGTTTCTCAAGTCTTTTCAGCTTGTTGCAGAAGTTTAGAATGGGAAGTTTTGATACCCAGTGTAAAGTAGCAGCTCCCCAACCCAGCCTCATATCCCTTACTTTTCCTCATTTCTACAGCAGTGCTCCGAAATTTTACCCGTAAGTGCATGTGGGCACACATGTAAAGGGCATCATTCAACCTGTGCTGCCTGTGCTGACAGCAGCAGAATTCCCGTTTCCTCTCTGCTTGGTGGAAGTTTACCACTGTGTTAAAAAGGGAAACCCAAAGCAATGTGCTTTTTGTGTTCCAAGTGAACTTTGTTCATCCAAACAAAGTGTCTGAAGAGAAGACAGAGCAAGGACACTACCTGGCAAGGCCTCCCTCTCAAGGCCTATCTAGAGCTGTACCCCTGGGGATCTGGAGGAGGTGCTTGATGACTAAAGAAAGGCAACAGTCATATGCATCTTCATAAAAAAGTCCAAAAGGTCAACCTGAAGAACTATAGGCTAATTGGTCTCATTTTGATGGTCCCTAAGGAGATAATTAAACATGGATTTACAAAGGGTGAATTACGCCTGACTCACCTGATTGCCTCCTGTGATCAGGATCTCAGCTTCTGGACAAAGGCAGAGCACTACATGTCATTTATCTTGAGTTCAACAATGCTTTCAACAGAGTCTTACACAGTACTTTTGTATCCAGCTTAGGATGTTACAGTTTGGATGGGTGGATGGATGGACAACCATCCACCTAAAACCTCATTCATTAGGCACATAAGGGTAGGCGTTAATGGGTCATGCTTTATCTGTAAGCCAGCAACAAGTGGAGCCTGTGGGGCCTTTACTGTAACCTGTCCTGCTTAACATCTTTATCAACATCTTTATCAACAGCCTGACTGCACTTTCATCCAGTTTGTAAATGACACCAAATTGAGGGAAAATTATTGACACATTCAAGGTCAGGGCTGCCATCCATAGGGACCTAGAAGGGCTGGAGGAATGGCCCAGCAGAAACCAGCTAAAATTCATCAAGGCCAAACACCAAGTGCTGCCCATGGGCAGGAAGCCCTGATGCAAGGACACAGGCTGGTGCCTGCCTGGCTGAGAACAGCTCTTCAGGAAGGGACCTGGGGGCCTCGGCAGGCACAAGCTGGGCACCAGCCAGCAGCATGCCCTGGCCACAGGGATGGCCAACAGCTTCCTGGGAGGTATTCACAGGGGCACGGAAGAGACATCAAGGGAAGGGTTTATCCTTCCCTACTCAGCATGTCTTAGATGATGTCTCAAATACTGCACCCAGTTGTGGCTTCCCAACAGAAGAATAACATCAACAAACTGGAGCAAGTTCAGCGGAGGACCCCAAGCTGCTCAGGGCCTGGAGCACTTGCCTTGTCAGGGCAACTGAGGGACTAAGGCTTGTTCAGCCTGGAGGAGAGATGGCTTTGGGGAGACCTAGCAGTAGCTTGCCTGTACCTGCAAGAAGGTCATCAAGCAAATGGAGCCAGGGTCTTCACAGCAGAGTGTGGGAGGACATGACACTGGGCATAAGCTGAAACAGCAGTGGTTCAGTCTGGAAAAAGGAAAAAGGACTAGAATAAGGAAAAAAAAACCTTCTTTCACTCAGAGGACTGTTAAGCACTGGAACTGGTTGCCCAGAGGGGGTGTACAGTCTGTCTCCATCCTTGGAGACTTTCAAGATCAGAATGGATAAAGCCGTCTACAACTTGGTCTAATCTCACATCTGGCTCTGCTTGTAACAGGAGGTTGGAATAGAGACCTCCTGATGTCCCTCCAGCCTGAATTATTCTATGATCCTGTGTTGCATTCAGGAGTAAACACAGCCTGTCCTCCCAGCTTTGCTGGTGCAAATCAGGACTGTAGGTGACGGTACCAGTACTGTGGCCAATGTGATGTCAGGAGGCAGAAGAAGAAACCATGAGAGCACACTCCTTGCAGGGTGGCATGTGTTTCCCACCTGCCCGCTCGCCTTTCCCTTTAGTCCCTGCTACACTCCCACAAGCATCATTTGGAATATTTTTCTATCTTACATATGAAAAGCATTAAAGAAAAGTATTTCATAATCCACTTGTCCTGATCCAATGTCGGGGAGGTTTTGATAGGTTCCCAAGGACGAGAGGTGTGTCAAGACAAACCACATTCAGTAATGGTTCTCTACACCACTAACAAGCCCTGTTAATTCTCTAAGTGTAGAAGTACGATCCAGCTACTGATCTGGTTGAAGATGTCCCTGCTCACTGCAGGGGGGTTGGACTAGATGACCTCTAAAGGTCCCTTCCAACCCAAAATATTCTATGATTCTGTGATTCTACTTTGAACTTGGGGGAAGGGAGTGTTGGTATTTGTTTCAAGAAGAGGAATTTAAGCTAGCACTGCTATTATTTCTAAGACATCTTCCCCTCAAGATTAGAAGGTGACAGCCTGCTTTCTCCCAAAGCAGATTCAATCAAATTCAGTGATACAAATCTCCCTTTTTTTAGTAGAGTCAGCAGTAACCAAATCAGTCTAAGAAATCATTTGGGACTTCCAGGATGTAAAACACTAGATATCATAGAACATGAGGGCCACTGTTATTCTTACTTGAATACAAGGGGTTTTAATATGTGAGCAAAACATCATTTTCCAGAGTCATTCAGAAGCTCAGTGAAGTACTTGGGTTTTCCCATCCACTGCCAGCTGGCACTGAATCAGACTTAATGTGCAGTAGTAGAAATAAGACTGGTAGGTTTGAGTCATATTTCAGTCGTGGCAATAGATCAGCTTGTATTAGAGAAGCAGAGGATATGGTTGTAACGAAGATTAGTTCCCAGGCATATGAAGTGGAATGGATAATGAAAGACTGTAATAATGAAGGGTTGTGAGAGAGCGAAAGGAAACTAGAGTTGCTGGACACATGAGTGAATGTGATATCAAAAGAAGTCAGTTTATGTTGGAAGTTAACGTAGATGAATGGCTGGAAATAGCAATGGAAGGTGGAAAAGCTATGATCTCAAGGTAGCAGGACAAGATCTTACTCAATAACTTGAGTAAAACACTGGAGACTAAGTAAGGATTTAGATGGCTAACAAGGAAGAGTAAGTACTTAAGTACTTAGGAATAGTGTAGTATCAATGGTTTCATCTTCAAAATGACATTTTCAAAAAAATTTAATCTCAGTGAGAGGTATATTTGCAAATGGAAGTAACAAAACTTTTGATGTAACACACTTAGCACAAAGCCATCTACAGTGTATAGTAACTTTTATTACTGTCATACAGTCCAAAATATTATTGAGTTATAATGGTTGTATGTGATATAATGATTAGATGGTGTTAATCTTACCTACTTTTCCTTAATCCAAAAACATCACAGGACAGTTTTAATAGAGTGATAAAATCTCTGTAGCAGGGATAACAATTTTTTTCTCTTAGTTCTTACTTTTGTTTTATCCCATACTTAACCACAAGACTTTTTTATGATAAAAGCAAGAAAAGTGAAAAAAATTATCTCACTAGAATTCTGTTTAGTGAATTGAAGTCTCCAGAACTTAATCACTGTCTCTGTCACATATAAATTAACTCCAGTGTAACAGGACTTGCAAACAAAATTGCAATAAGAGTAATTGGATATGTTTTCTTTAGTGTCAGGATTCATACTGATCATTTTCTGCTGTTGTTCTTGACCCTGGTTTTGTTATGTTTTCTTCAGGTTTATAGCACTGGAATGAGACTGAGCTAGGAAATACTCAACAGAAAATCAGTTTCAGCTGAAATGATCAAATAGTCACTGAACTTGTAGGACTATGTAGGACTCCAGTTACCTCAAGAGAGGTCAAGGAGGGAATGAATGCTGCAGAGCTCCTGTCCTTTATTGGTTAGCTTGCTTTAAAGAATTTCCTTACCAGACATGTTGAAATGTGATATTAAAACTAAAATGTTACCTCCAGGGCATAAAGCCTTAAGACATTTACTGGTAAGAAAAACTAGAACTAAGCTTAGATTTCTGAAACAAAAATGGAAAGTATTTTGAAAAAGAAGGAAAGGCCTTGTGAACATTACTGGAAGCCACAACGCTCCATTTAGGTTTTGATAAGGCTTTTCTGTGCCTTCTTGTACAGTGGGTATTGATGGACCCAGTCCATAAGTAGGTATGGTTGAGGAATAGATGTCCTGTCCAAACATGGTAAAGGGAAGGATGGCAGTTCACCTCATCTGGAGATAGCATTCCCCAAAAGCTTAAGAACCCCTATTTACATTGTTCATGGCCCTTTGCTCTCCCTAGTTTTTCCTACATGGCAAATTTAGTTTTGTCCCTAATGCAGAAGGCTGAAACAGTCACTATCTTCTGCACCGGGAAAAAAAAATAGCAGAGAATTCTGACTGAGACGTATACAGGGTGGTCATCAGTACAGTCTATGCATGAACGATTACAGACGGGTATTTGAGCTTTCAGGGACACTGCTCAGTTGCATGATGGTTCTTCAGTTCAGTGATCTGTCAGTGTGTGAGACCCACAGTGAACTGAGCACATTAGCAAGGTCATTAGGATTGAGCTCACCTTACTCCCATGCTCCTCATGTCCTCTTCTTCTCCTGCCAATGTTTTTCCAGATGCAAAGATAGAAACACAGGAATGCTCAGCCAGGTAAGTGTGAAGTTGATTTCAGGGCAATGTAGTTAAAGCCATTTTACATATGAAGGAGTGCATATCTACATCCTTAATCACATATTGATTGACTTTGGTTAGTTCCATTAGGTACACGCAAAAATAATGTAAACTTGACAGCAAGTAGGTACATAATTTTGAAGGCCATCAAATGAAAGAAGAATTTAGTGTTGAATAAGTGTTTTCCTAGAAAACAGATTTACTTGTCTAGAAGTGTCCTGGGTGCCAAAACCTCATTTCTAAAAGACAAATGACTCCGCAGGAAAACGGAAGGACTGTGCAGGCCATGCACTTCCCTTAAGCTATTTCAATGATTGACTCGAATGGCTTGTTAGTTT
>NW_009259587.1:334853-354807 GCF_000687185.1 Egretta garzetta
TGTTTGTGTTTTAAGAAAATATGGACTATGTTGATTTACAGCTCTCTCAGTTTCTCCTTTAAGCAAAAATACAGACTGCAGATTCATTCCAAGGAAGAAAAAAAAAAACCCAAACTAAACACCCCCCCCCAAAATTCAGCAGAAAGCACTGTGAGTAGAGTTAGACCACGTTATAGTCAGGTAAGTAGCAGCATTCAGTTTCCCAGTTTCACCATCTGCTTTTTAACTTCACTCCCTATGTGCAAAGCTAAAAATTTTAGAAGGGCAGAGGGTCACCATTACTTCAGATAATTGGTATTTTAAATATGTTAGAGATACCATGAGTGCTGGCAGGAAGCCATTAGCTCCAGACAAGGAAGCAAAATTTGTCTTCTCAGATTTATAATGAAAAGTCCATGCATTATGCGAAACCCCTGCAAAGAAAGAGTCTTTAGAGAACAATTCAGTTCCTCAAAGTTTCACATTGTCATCAGAATATTTTACCGCCTTGTGTATCTTAAATAGCTGTTTGTACAAGAGAGTTCATAACCAACAGGAATGGAGTCCGTACTACATGAACTCTGACTTCATACTTCTCAGAACAAACATGAACTTGTATCCCTACTTTTGAATGGCATTTGCTTTGGCGCTTTTATTTTTGTGAATTGTGTTAGACTTGTTATTTCCCCATTTAGTAGCACAAAATTTTGCTTTAGGCTCATGAGTACAAAGGCTCTTCTTCAGTTTTGTCTAATTGTTAAGGGACAATCTTAAAACCTTTAGCCACTGTACCAGAGTGCAATGACTAAGCCTCTGAAGTAGAATATGCCACACCAAGATAATTTTCCACAAACAGTTTAAAATTAAAAAGCAAATAAAGCTAAGCCTGTCAGCATGTGGTGCAGCCCAAAGCTCAGTGTCCAAGTCCAGGTGAGGAGAAGGAGCATACACAAAGGTCCATACATAGGCCATATCAGCAGGTCTTTTTTAACAAATAGATTTCTTCATGTAGGCACTTCTGGATGACATCTAGGATAGCCTGACTGAAGAAAATCAGATTTCCCACACCTGTTTAGTCTGAAGTGAAAGATTTGCACCCATGAATGAGTCTTGTTCCCCCTCCACCAAGTCACATCTATTTTGCTCTACTCTGGGGAGATCCCTTCAGTTGAATGGAGAGGGACAATTTAGCAGCATTAACTTTTTTAAATTCAACATAGCTTCTACTAGCCCATTTTTAATTCACTGCTGCTTTCATGAAAATGGTACTTATTAGGTAAACTTTCATTTATCCCATATAATTAATTTGAACTAATATTTCTTGGACAGTTCTTAGAAATGTGATATTGGTGTTGGCAGATTTTCCCCTATTGTCTGCCATGTTCTCTAAAATTATGCCAAGCCACAAGCTAGGTCATCGCTGCTTTTATAGACTCAAGTAAAGCTAGCTAGCAATAGTATGCTTCTGGCAATTTTGGAGTTGCTATTTTAAAGCTCCTTTGCTTGGAGCTATCTAGTCTCAGGGGTTACAAATGGAATCCTAGACTTTCGAATATAGCATCCCAGACAAAGATGTACCCTGAATTTTCAGTAATTGAGAATAGCCATAGGATTAGACCATCATTTGATACTGTGTTTGGATAAGACCGTCAATTTAGATGTTATTCGTATCAGATGTTTATTTTAAAGTGAAGCATATTTAGGGTTTTAGTAGCTCACGCCAGATGCCACGTCAGCTTTCTCCATGCTATACATAGCCACCATCTGGCACAACTGCATCAGTGCAAACCCCCGAGGTTACAAACTGCAGCTCTCTGTGGCACCAGTGGAGCTTAGCACGGTCTCAGGCAGGTGCGAATTCAACTCCAGCTGCAGCTGGGTCACTGCAGGTCCAGCACTGGAGCAGATCACGGGTTGCCAGTATCTGATGTGTGACATTGAGGCTAGCATCAGCTGAAGGTCAGACATTTGTTCTCTGTTCATCTGCACTTATCTAAATTACAGAGTGAAGAGCTTTAAATGGGCTACCATCTTATTTAAATGAGACTACTGGGCTGTCGTGGTTTAACCCCAGCTGGCAACTCAGCACCACACAGCCGCTCACTCACTCCCCCCACAATGGGATGGGGGAGAGAATCAGAAATGTAAAAATCAGAAAACTCGTGGGTTGAGATAAAGGCAGTTTAACAAGTAAAGCAAAAGCCATTCATGCAAGCAAAGCAAAACAAGGAATTAATTCCCTGCTTCCTCTGGGCAGGCGGGTGCTCAGCCATCTCCAGGAAGGCAGGGCTCCATCACACATAATGGTGACCTGGGAAGACAAACGCCATCACTCTGAACATCCCCTCTTCTTTCTTCTTCCCCCAGTTTATACACTGAGCATGACGTCATATGGTCTGGAATAGCCCTGTGGTCAGTTTGGGTCAGCTGTCCTGGCTGTGCCCCCCCTCCCCAGCTTCTTACGCACCTGGCAGAGCTGAGAGCTGAGAAGTCCTTGGACAGTCTTAGCACTACTTAGCAACAACTAAAACCGTCGGTGTGTTATCAACATTCTTCTAGTATCAAATCCAAAACACAGCACTATGCAAGCCACTATGAAGAAAATAAGCTCTATCCCAGCCGAAACCAGGACATGGGCCCATTTTCTAACATTCATAAAGCTGAGTCAGCTTACTCATGAGCAGTGGCTTGCCAGTCAGGTCTCTAGAGAAACAGGCTGGTGTGTACGAGAACTGTGTTACGAGAAACTTAATGAGGACAATAAACTCCATGTAGATGAAAATATTTTGTGTTGGGCAACTTAATCAGTATTCGTTAACCGTGTTCACTGTTCACCTCTCAGATTGATCCAGAATATATTAGCTGAATCTTTTAGCTGAGGTGTTGATACTTGAAATGCTCAGAGCTTCCCCCTTTTAGGGTAGTCTTTAGGCTACTATTCAATACATCCAGCTGGAGCTCTGACATTAATAAATGATACCAAATATTTTATGCAACAAATAAAGATTAAATGTAGATGCAAAATACACAGCAGTCTGCGCATCAATGCCTGAACTATCGTTATATTCTTTTGCAGAACTATGATGGACTGTCCTTAAAAAAGTGTACATAGACTATTTCTATTTCCCACGTGGCAGCAACTTCCAGCCAGACCCCACAGAACAATGACTTAATTGGGCTATTAGGCAGACAGCCTGCATGACCATATTTACTACATTTTCTTGCTCTGTTTGCAAGGATAACTAATTAGAAGCAGCTCATCCGAACATATTAGAAAAGAGCTTAACACGACACCTGCTGTGCATAGTTTGCGCGCTGCATACACAAAAAGTGCAGAATTGCACAGTGGAGAAAGCCAACGTGTGGCTAATGAGTGACCCTGCATTTGCAGAACAACAGAGCTTTTGGCATTTCAGATATACTGAGGAAAGCGGAGTTTAACAATTTTGAAATTATCTTTTATACTAAAATCCAAAACAGTGTTTGCTTTTTAATTTGTATTCTGCTCTGCATTGTCATGTAAAACAGAAACAAAGGAATAAGAGGGAGAATTTTGTGATATCCTCAGAGAAACATTTGTAAGGGGCCATCCTCATGGCTGCCAGGACAGAAAATGGTGCAACAGTTCTGCAGGGTTATACCAAAGGTATGACCAGCCTAACAGCTAATACTTAGGAAGGAGTGCGGCAGAGCATTCATGTTATGATATCTTCCCGGAATTCTTTCCCACCCTTTAGCAAGTTGCAGTTTGTTGGCTTCCAGAGGCAGATGTCACCAGCTTTGTATATGATAACCCTCAATGGATACTCTCCTACGAATTTTTGGTTGCATGTACACTACCAATATCCACATCACACCTTGGCAAGGGATTTCTTGCAACAGTTGAACTTTACATTGGATGAGGACCTACTTCCTTTTCCTTTTATTTGGGTCGTATCATGATGACCAACTCTTCTTCTCTTGGAAGAACTGTCAAACAGCCATTCCTCCCCCTCACCATCTCCAGGGCACTCATGATTTTGTAGCACTCAGTCATATCTCTCTCCAGTTATCTCTTTTCCAAACTGAAGAGTCCTGGTTTTAGTAGGGAAACTCTTCCATTCCTTGCTGGTTTTCACTAGACCTCTCCTAGTTTTGTTTTCTTCTTTTTGAGTTGACAGAGCAGAACTGCACACCATATTCATGATGGGAGCGTGCCATGGAAGTATTCAGTGACATACAGATATAGCCTGTCTTCTATATCTTTCCTAATAACTCTCAACACTATCCTTGCTTTCTGGTTGCTATTGAGCTGATGTATCCCCACACTGATAACTAAATTATCTTTTTTGAGTTGTAACAGTTTGTTCAGAATCCATCAGTTAATATTTAAATCGGGAGTGCACATTTCCATGAGCACCACTTAATATCAATCTACAACTGAATTTCACCTGTCATTTGAAATTCTAGTCACGTAGTCCAGTAAGGGCTGTACACAATTCATTCTTCCTGTCCTGTATAAACTGACATAACTGAAAGACTTTCTCACCTTGCTGCTCATGCCCTTCCAATTTTTTTGATTGTGCTGAACAGCAGCTCTCATCACATCAGCCTTATCACATTTCACCATAACGTGCTGCTGCTGTCCTCCCTCCACAGCTAAAATTAACATTTTTCTCCTGCCCTCATTTATTAACCATTTAATTATCTATGGAATGATCTTCCCTTTTAAGCAAAGGTTGCCTCATTTCCTTCAGAGCTTTCTGGAAATCCAGGAAGACTAAATCAGCCACCTACTTGACTGCACCTTCAAAAAGTTCCAAGAGATTTATGAGACATGACTTCCTTTACACAAAAAAAAATGTTGATCCTCTGAAGTGTGTTGTTACCTATATGTGCACTAATTCTTCTACTGGTTCTATAAATGTAGCATCGCAGCAACAGCAAACTCACTGGTCGAGTTTCCTGAATCTCCCCTGGAATTCTTTGTAGCAAAAGCATCAAGGAAGTTTATCCAGATAATTTTAATGTGTTAGGAAAAATCTGCATGCTAACCAAAACAAATGGAGATATTTATAGGTTACTTGCTGAAATCTTCTACAGATTGTATTCAGGAAAACGGCACACTAGCATGCAAAGTCTTAGCGTTGTCCTTTAATTCACAGCAGTACTATAAGCAAGAAGAAAAAACTGACAGAAAGGGGATAAAAGACTCTCAGAGGCCAATACACGGTTCAGGGGAGCCTGTCTTTATCTACAGCAGTGATTACAGACACATTAGATATGTGTGTTCCTCCAGAATCAGTATTTTATAAAAAGGTATACCAGCTGGGGATGATAACTCCTACGTTATCTCACTTTCTCACTGTGAGAAAAAAAAATTCATTAATGCTTGTGCACATGGGGATCTTGTGATGCCCCTGAGGCAAGGGGGAGTGCAAGGCAGTAATTGACTGATAAAGCAGATATGTTTCATCTTGTATTACAAAAATAATACTAGGAAACAAAGCATTGAGGACAGATTGTCAGAGGTCACAAGATTCCACCACTCCTCATCAGGTGGTATTTCAGATGCTTCAGTACCCTGTGAATTGGGCTTTGTGAACATTTGCAGAAATGCTCACCAAACTCTGCAAGGCCTTTTCTGGGCACCCTGTTCTGAAAAGAGGATTATTATGTGTCTACACTTCTTTTAAAGTGTAGTCACTTGGAGATCTTCCTCATTACTTAAATATTTCAATTAGAATATTAGTTGTTGCCGATGACAAACTGGAAATGCTGCAACATAAAATGACACTTTGTTATCTCAGACTTACCAGTGCAAACTTATAAAGTGTGATTACAATTTGAGAAGAGTGCTATATGTTTTGAAAATTGCATTCATTGGAATACTGGTACAAAAAACGAATGTCGAGTGACTTCAGTGCTGCAGTTGATCAACGGGGCATGACTACATAAACCACGGCGTGTAGCTAGTACATAACTAACTCTCACCTTTCGGTGGGATTTACAGTGGGGAATGAAAGCTTTAATCTCGGCACGGTCTTTGTTGCACTCCTCTGCTATGCTGGAACAAGAAGTATCTGCCACTGTTGTTCTGGGAATGAGTATGGTCAGGGACAAACTGCCAAATGCCAAAAGGTTTCCAGGCAATCTAAATATATCACCTCACCAGCTGGCAAACTAACTATTACTGTTATCCACTTGTGACTTAAACTCCTGACTGTGAAACAACCCTGGGCATATTCATCTTCTAAACTACAGTGAAAAATGTCAGAAGTAAGAAAAATATTTCTTGAACAGTGGTGATTTTCTGAAGCATGGTTTAAAATCTTCCTGACGGATCTGAGAGCAGCTATAGAGTTATTGCCAGAGAGAACTAGGTGCGACATACTCAGGGTTTATACTGGATGTATGCAAGAACTTCTCTTACTTTGTCTGCGGCCACTGTAGCATCTCTTTGGACAAGCAAATGGAAAATGGACCTGTCAAATTCTATTAAATAAAAAGACTATTCTATTAAATAAAAATTCTATTAAATAAAAAGACACTTTTTCCTGCTCAGTGAGTCTCTGAGCCACAAAATGCTGGAGTCTGGGAGAGCGTTTAGAAGACGAATCATTACATCACGGCCCCACTCCTGATTCCCCCTATGTCTGCTGTGGGCTATTAGTTTTCCCTTAAGCACAGGAACCAGTCTCTCCAGAATACCAAATGAGCGTAGAGAAACACCAACAGGGAGAAGTAGAGACAGCAAGTCCAGGAAAAAGCACAAGTGAGCCCACAGGAGATTAGTGGAAAAGGGATGGGGTGAAGGATTAAAGAATGAAAAATGCAAAATAGCCAGAGGAGGTTCTTAGCTGAGACCTCCAACAGTGCCCATTGCTCCATGAAAATGTCTGAGGAACCAGTGGATGCTGCCAGGGTGCTCTGCTTCGGCACATGACAGGATGAGGGAACAGAAATAGGATCCACCGTTTCTGAGGTCTCCCTTTGTCATGCTGCTTTTTTCCACTGCAGTGGGTGGTCAGCTTGGTTGGGACACAGACAACATAGATAAGGATGTCTTGGGACTTGGTGGGCATAAGAAAGAGGAAGGTGTCCAAAAAATGAGGCAGCCAAGTGCAGCCAGAGCCTCAGCAACAGGGTTTGGAGTCAGAAGAAAGTCAGTCAATACGCCATACTGCAGGATTTCCCCCTTGCTGCTACAATACCATGAATCCAACAGCACATCCATGCCCGTCACTCTACAGCTGAGTTTTCAACTTAGATGCCTGCTAAGCAGTGCTTTGATCTCAACCAGGATGGCTGTTCTCACACTTTCTTAGCTAATACTTCCCCCAGCAAAGCCATAAAAATCACCGTCTGAGTGCTAATTCTCAAAAATTAAGCTGATTCTTAAAAAATCTAATCCTATGCAAGGCTTCAGAAACCCACACTCAAGATGCTACCACCGCGCCATATTGCACGTTTTGAACCCAGTACAGTGTTCCATAGCTCCGGGTTTTGGTCAAGCACAATTTTTCCCGCAACCTCCAGCTCTCTTAAGTTCAGCTAGAGATGCACACGCGCTACTAAACACTAACACTGAAGTTCAAAAAGGGCTGGGAATTATTTTTTCACTGATTTTTCAGAGAAAGGTGGGACGTGTTTATTTATGCATGATGTATTACATACTACAGCTCTTTGATCTGTAGAAAAACATACATCAAACTTAGGTCACATTCTAGCACCCCAAATCACAAAGCCAATAATGAAAAATTTTTGTATAATAACCTTGAAAAAATTGTCTAAGATAATGTTCTGTTCTACATAGTGCCTTTTCCAGAAGGACAGAAGGAAGCTGTTCTGAAAGCGCTTGGCTACAGTGAATTAAGAAATGCAGAGGGTATATTCCCGGTGCACAAATTGTGACATATGTGATATTGGTGTTAGCTGTAAAGCTACCTTAATGTTTCCATGGTTGGGCATCCAGTTAAAATCATTGGTATTAACATTCTCCCTCTAATGGTACTCCTGTGTCTCTCAGGTATTGTGAAGGTTGCTTTGTTAATATTTGTAGAGTACATCTGGATTTCCTGACAGAAAAAAACTGAAATGGTAGGTATTATTTTATCCCAATTCTTTGCTGTTGAACATGACTGTAGCACCAAGAGATCAAAATACCTTTTACTGTACTACAGAGCTTTCTCTTCCATATTTGAAAGTGGCAATATCCCCATAATTTATTTTCAGAAATAAGACTGCTTTTTTTTTTAGCTTTGTCTGTTAGCCTTCTTTGTTCTGACAGCATTGCCTCCTGAATTCATCCCCTTTTTGGTGAGCATGCGTCTGCATTTACATGGCAACACTATCGGAAACAGTAAGTTGCACCTTGGGAACTCTACCGTATATGGATGAGATTTTAGCTCTGCCCTTAGATGCAAATGGTAGAATTAACTGGTTCTTCAGCATATTGATGAGAAATCCTTTGAGCTGGTTGGCTAAAGCTCAGTCTTAATTTAGGTCACTATATTTTAATGTAGCATAACCTTTCTGATAGGCTGAAAAGAACAGCTAAAATAATACTGCCTCCCCAACATGACCAAAGCTGTCGTTTTCAGGAAATTGCATAAAAAAGAGAGGAATTGAAATCAAAATCAAGTCTGAGTAGCTGCAAGCATTGCAAGTGTTGGGAGTTCAGAATCCAAACTTGGCATCATCTGTTATCTTTGACTCTGAATGTATGAGTTGGGCTAAATGCATGCATCTGAGAACCACGTCGATCTGGAGATTGCCTCTTCTCTTTCTCCTCTCCCTCAGTCAAGACCTAGTGCTCATTACCCCTGACTTCAAAGCTGAATTCTGTACATGTGACCGCAGCTGTGGCGTGTCTCTCACTGGGAAGCCTGACCCCCGCGGTCCCTACCCAGGGTGCAGAGGAGCAGATGTGTGAGATGGGAGCTGCTACGGGCATCGGACCATAAGATCATTCTCAGCCAGTGGCTCATATGAGCTCACTTTCCTTCTCCGGAAGAATAAAGAGTGCTTTGTGCAGAATCAAAGGCTACAAGCAGGCAGTTCCCATGGTATAGTGGGGTTTGCAGAAACTTGGCAGGAGGAGAAGTCGGCACCAAATATGTTATGTAGCTCCAACCAGCCTGTACCCTGGTCTGCATCCCACAACCATCTACTATTGCAGTCCAGGAAGGCTAGTGAGATTTTTCTTTCAAAGCGGAGGACTGTGGAAGGGAGCCCAGATCTACCTGTCTGCTCTGTGGGGACCTAATTAGCAGACAAAAAAGTGACTGGAAAAAAGCCCAGTGCCCCGAGACAGCCAGCCTTCTTCCCCTAGGCTCTCCTCTGCCTGCTGCCCTGTCCTGGCTCCACATCCAGCTTTTGCCTCCTGGACTCACCTCCGTTTCTCATCGCTAAGAGCAGGGAATTAAGATCTCTTTTTCTGGCTGGTGTCTGACACGCACTGTCCTTGCCAAGGGAGAGCAGCCCTTTTCAAACAGTACTCGTTCTTTGCTCTGTGCAAACACAACGCTTAATTGATTTTGTAAACGGCACAGCCTGCTTTTCCAAGGGTTATAGCAAATTATAGTTTGTGTTTTGCACTAAAACGTAGGCAGGGGGTGTGGGGGGCGGGGGGGGTGGCAAAAATGATTCATTGTCCTCAGGCCTTGAAGAGTTTCCGAGCTGGATGGCAAGAGCTGCCTGTGCTGACAGGAGAGAGCATTGCCAGCTCCGTGTGGTGAAAGATGAGGAGTTGCCCCACGCCGAGGAGCAGGGAGCGCTTCTCTTCTCAAGGACATACTTGTGCATTAGTAAGTAGCAGCTTCTGTTAAAAGAAAACATATTACAGAAGTACGTGATTGCAACTCAGAATAGGGACTGTTACTATTAATCGCTAAATGCAAAAACACTGCAAACCATTTTGATACGAACTGCCACATGTGGGTAGGACAAGACTCTGCAGTCTGAACCATTTTTTAAGGCAGAAGCTGGTTTTTTTTTAAGCTAACCAAATGTTAATAGTAATTCCTTGACAGAGGCTTTGGGGACTGACTTTCTGAAGACCGAGAGACAGCCGTTTTTCACTTCAGAAATTAAAGGCAGGGTACTCATTACTTATGAGAACAGGTTCGATATCCTAACCCAAACCCCTAATTTCATTGCTGCTCCGAGTGCAGTTGCATTTCACTGCCGACTTCCACATGGCAGCACAGTGATTGCATCCAGCTTTGGAGCCTCTGAGAAGAAGTAATTATTACTGATCTTTAAATGAGAAATTGATAGAAAACTTTAGTTGCAGCAAGCTTGCATGCACTGTCTTAAGCAGGAAAATCCAAAGTTTATAAGCCCTTGAGAAACATTAAAGAATTTTACATGTTTCATTCCTTTACAGCAAGCATCTTGATACTTTGGATTCCTGATAGGAATTTCAGTTTTTCCTCTGGATTGTTTCATTAAAACTGAATGAACAGAGAGGGAGAGCTGACAGAAAGTTGTCACCGTTAGAAAGCACTGAAGAAATAATGACATAAAATGTTTCCCCTTTGATGAAAGCTTTAATATGTGAGTGAAGTTTAAAGACCTGGGGCATTAGTGTTCATAGTCTTTTCTTTTCTTGCTATCTTTGTCCCCAGTTTGGAATATTAACTAATGATACATAGAAGTGAAAACAGCCTTGGTTTGCAGAAGACCTGTCCTTGCCCCTCATAACGTGCCTTCTGCTTTTTACGCTTCTGGTATATTTAAGAAGTATATAGTTATAAGAAAAAGACAAATCTTTGTCCAGAAGACTTACAGTGGTGCCAGGTTCTCCATCCCTTCCTCTTTGTTTTGAATCTATATCCCTTTGTATATTAGCTTGGAGTCAACAGGATACTGCATCATTACCCTTCCTGAGGGCAGCTTCCTTTATTTTTCTGAAGGAGCCACGATTGCTACATGTCAGCAAACTGCTCTAACCTGCTCCTAATATTTACCTTAATAATAAACTTAATACCACATATGGTGTCTTTTTAATGTTTGAAGTTGATATAGGCAGTGAACTTGCCATTGCAATATCTGTGTGAGGTAACAAAAATATTCTTAAGGAAATTTGGAATTTGTAAATCTCGGGCTTTTTGTCTAAGCTAGCAAGCACCATGCCTATTTTACGAGTGGCAAAAAATGGGAATTAACATCTGGTGACACAGGTAAGTTGTTCTCTCCAGCACGGTGAGCATTCAGTCCTTGGATCTTGGAGCTCCCATCACAAATGCTCCTGCACGGGAGCACTGATAGATCCCTACTCCCCCTAGCTTGTTAAAGGACTTTGGATCTTCACGTATGTGAAAAAGAAAACACAAGTTATATAGCATTTTCTTAGAATATATGTATAGGGAAATATTTCTTGGCAAATATTCTTAATAGGACCATAATTATACCCACAAAGTGTAAGGCCAAAATCAATCTTTATGAATATAAAGATGGAAGTAGAGAAATATTTTATTTCTTAATTTCATTCTGCTTCAGTGTGTTGTACCAAGGTGACACAACCCATTTTATAGTTCCTTTTTACTGGGGATGTAATAATTAGCATTCATCTTGTCATTTTTTTAAGTTGGTAAGTCCATGATAGTGTGTGAGAATTACTAGAAGCTAATTAAAATTCCATCAGATTGACTGCTGTAGGTGTGCTCATGGTTTACTTTGAGAAGTAAGAGTTTGATGTAAAGCCTGTGACTAGAAACCTCACTGGTACCTCTTACGGGAAATGAGCAGGCACTCACCAAGTCATCGAGGTGGGCAGAAGTCCCTGCTGGCACAGGGCGGGAGGGGTCTGCTGGCAGCTGCCGGTGCGCAGGAGGGTTTGGGTTTGGCTGGGTAGGCCAGATCTGATCTGCAGAAATGTTTGTGCTACGACTGCTAAGTTTTAAAATCGAGCACACCACTATTCATGTTTGAAACAGGGGACAAGTAACCTGTTTGCTGTGCCCAACCAAGGTTAAAACCTGCAGGGTTGGTGAGTCTAGGTCAGTTTATAAAAACATGGAGGGAGAGCCGATGTGGTAACTTCCCCCCTACCTGGCATAACTGAGCACTGACGGCTCTGTCACAGCTCACATCACACCTTCACAGAGGATTTTCTTCTTCCATTCCGAAATCCCAGAGGTGGAGAGTAGCACCACCAGGAACTTTCTGCATCCCGTAGCTGCAGGAGGTGAATTGCTGAAGGACGACTACTGAGCATGAGGGAAAAGCAGAGTATAGCATATAGCTTAGCAAGAGGGATGGTCATGCAAAAGCTTAAGAGGAGAGTTCAAGCACAGGGCTTTACCAAGGTGCCCAGAGGCAGCAGTCTCACTGATGGGGTATTTGGGTGTTGCTGGGTTTCATTGTTGTTCTTTGCCCAGTAAGGTTGTGCTCACCTTCAGGTCTGACCAACCACCTGGCTGGTCTGGAACCTCTGGAATCTGGGTCTGGTTCCTCTTACTGCTATGCAGCACCAGGTATGTCCTCTTTTTTTCTCTGGAGTATAAGCAGAGAACATTTAATTTATGTGTTTGTTTGTTTGGTTTTTAGTTTATAGTGCTACATCAAAACACAAATGAGGAATTTCTTTAACATATTGAGGGAAGCGATTAAACTGTCAGTGAATTTGACAGTATACCAAAAAGGTCAGCGTGCAAAGCAGAACAGATGCTAAAATCAGTTATAGATGGCTCTGGTTTACTTTTTCTAACTCTGCTTCTATATACTTATATTTTGGCCCGATTATACCAGCATGCGCACGGAATGAGTTAGTAGCCACTGTATTGGGAGCTGTATGGAATACTAAATGCCTGTTTTCATCAGTGCTCATCCGCACAGAGAGGAGACGAACATTTTCCTAGAGAATGAAATAAAGTAATAAAGCAGAGCAAATCCCTGGAACACAGCATCACTTGTCGCATTATAAATAACAGCATTATAAATATCGTTGCAGATACTTCTGTCCCTCCAGGAGTTAAGACTCTGAGTGACATGATGGCTATAACAACACAGATTTGGAATGCACAAAAATGAATAAAGTGAGATTGAGAAACGAATCTCTTGCTGGGAGAGATCCCCCCACCCTTTCCCTTGCTAATTCAGCTGCTGTAGGGAAGCCCCCAGGACTGTCCTGTAGCCTGGCCCTCCTGTGTGCTTCTCCAGAGCATGCAAGGACACGGGACAAGGAGCAGGAGGCCCACGACAGCTCCTATGGCATAGGTTCTCCAGGCAATCCTTACCTTGCCAAACCCAGCAACTTTAGTTCCTTTGTACTGGTTTATCCCTCTTCCACAGCACAAGGAATGTAACACATTTGTCATGACTAATAAGGCTGGCTTTAAGGGAGGTGAGCAGGCTTCGCTGACTTCAGAGTAGGTGGGACTGAGGTAGGACTTTGTCTTAATGCAGACACTGAAAAATGCTGTTGGCACTAAATGCAATAATGGAGATAAAAGAATGGATAACTGTTTAGTCTGAGGAAACGTGTGAGCTGGGGCTTTCCAAGGCCTCTGAGGATATAATTATTATGAGAAAAATTGCCAAACAACTTGAGTTCAAAGGTAGGAAAGTGCAGTAGCTTCTGGTTAACTGGATGACTCCTTACTGAGCCTCAGGGGAGGCAGGGCTGCCTCCCTTCCAAGATCCCTGGGAGATGTGCTGTGACACACTGGAGTGCTGTGCACAGCACCTACATGGAGCCACAGGCTGACAGGCCTGCTTACATGGGGTGAAATGGTCATGTCAAAATCGAGCTCAAAATAAAAAAAAAAAATGGAGTTCAAAACATTCTGCTATTACAACTGTAAAAATAAGGCAGTCGAATACTGTGTTGGTCTTCACATTCAGGGTGATTCAGGTGTTGGACCTGAAGTTCGGGGAGTAATGGGCAGCGTAAGGATTCTGTTTTCCAGCCCAAACTCTATGGTCAGAAAGAAGACTAGAAAAGTGAGTTTTATCTTCACCGGGCATTTCTAGTTTGTCCTATGACCTGGTCTTCCTCAGTGGAATGGGAGACATCTGATTTTCATGTGTCTTCTGGGTGGAAGTGAGAACGTCCTGAAATGTCTGGTACCTTCATTAACATGGGAATGCGTGATCCAGCCATACTGTTCCTCCAAGAGAATTAACACAACTTTGATAGGTATGAACCGAGCTAAATGAGGGAAGGACTTTCTCAGTCATGCTTGCATGGAAAGAAAGTCACAGGAGAAGTTTAGACAAGAAGTATTCCTCTAGTCACTTTATCACAAAAGTAAGCTGATTTTGAGGCAGAAGTTAACCTCATTGTGCATGGAAACTGGGGAGTACAAGCAGGTCATAAACTAAATCTTTTGAATACTTAGTGTAGCTCTGGCAAGGGAAGAAAAGTGACCTATTTTTCAGGATCATTTTGTGTTGAATAAATCCTAGTGGATTTTGTTTTCTCCCACACTTCCCTTGGGTAATTGGGCTGGGCAAGGAACAGCCAACACCCCTAAATTGATTGTTAGCATTAAATTTGCAGTGGTGGTTGCTGGGAAATGTTTGGATAGATACAGCCCAGAAATGAATGTGTAGAAATGTGAAGGGGTTTCAAAATATTTTACTCTTTCGTTACTGGGTCTCACATCCTCAGACTTACAAAAGGTATCCTTAGGCAGAATCAGGTCAGTGCCATGGCCCCAAGGGCACTACCAGTTCTGACTGTCCCTGCCCAGCTGTGGTATTTTCCCAGTAAGCTTAGGCACATGCAATAATAATGTTCTGGAGTTTGCATATGTCACCTTGACCCAAACAAATCATGCTGGATCAAGCTGGTTCTGTTCAACCCATATTTGACACTTTCTACTGTCACTGGACCAGCCAAGTGGCTGGGGCATTTGATGTCTGCGGTTCGGATGCTTCCTTCTGTTTTTTCCTGTCTCTTGAAACTCAGCATTAAAATTCTCAGGTATGTCTTCTTAACAGAAGAAATTATTTCTATTGAGTTTCCAGGCAAGGGTGAGGAAGAGAGATTAATAATTCAAGGATTTCTGCTGTTTTCAGAGTTTCAGAAGCCAGGTGTGGTGTTTGATATTTTCCAAAAGGTCAAATGCATGTAGTTACTGCCAATGAAAGATTTCGTATTTTAGTGTTTTGCCTGCATTTTACAGCAAGTGAGCAGTAAAAACCTGACAGTCAATGCATATTTAGAAAGCTTGATTCAACTTGCCTGGCTCTCCTGGAGATGATTAGTACAGCTGTATCCACTAACCATGTGGTCAAGGGAACTTTTTCTCTGAACTGTGGAACTGCTCAGTGAGAGGAGCAGTCTCAGGCTGACCTTTAGCAGTGTTTATCAAGGACTTCTGCACTCTATCAATCCATACTACAAGAAGAAAATTTCCAATACATTTTCTGAGTAGCTCTAAGGAGACATGGATGGGCTTGTCTGGTAGGATGGGAGCTTTTGCTTGGGGAAAAAAAAAGAACTAGCATAACCTTGTTTGTTCTGCTTCTTTGTATCCTCCAAGCATATTCACCTCTAGCAACCCTTCAAAAGACAGCCGACTAACTAAAAATTGATTCTTCTATGGAGAGACTGAAGATCAGATTAAAAAAGAATTAAAAATTGCATGATTTCTTGCAATCTAGAGCTAACATTATTTTTCCACAGTGATAACTTACTGCAAATTCAGCATGTGCAAATTACTTTAACGTGGCATAACCATGACAGACCATTACTGCACCTAAACATGTAAGCTCTGGTTGTAGCCATGAATTTCGGATAATGATGTGGCAGAGAACACAAAATTTCTGCAGCCATGGTTGCAGCTGGGTGTAAAAAACCCCCAAATTCTCTGCATAGCAGAGACAGTGAAGAAAGTAAATCTGAACTCTAGGGTTGGTATAGCTGTAGATACACCTGAAAAGACAAACTGTGGGAGTCCAGATCATCAGAATTTGGTCTGTTTTCTTTATCCAAGTCTAATTAGGCTAGAAATCTTGCAAGATTTGGGTTTCTTGCAAGATTTCCGGTAATATGTGATTTTTGGCTTGGGAGGAAATACCATGAGAACAGTCTTTTCATGGACATTTAAGAAGCAAATTTTGGTTGGAGCCAGCAGCACAGAACATGATGAGGTGTTTGCCAAAAGGGAATTGGAAAAGATGAAAAACTTTAAACATTTTTAGGCAGAAAAATAATGATGGGATTTAAGCCTCAGGGAAAATTCAAACTGGTTCCTATATTATCTAAATAAGTTTCCTTCCCTCTTAAGGTAACGACAATGTTCCTATTGTCTTTGTTGCACTTTGAACTGTATCTTTAAGTATTAGTATAGTTCCAATACAGTTGTTCATTATGAATACTTTAAGTGAAGATTTCGCGGACAAATATATTCAGCCTCTGCTTTTCTTCCTTAACATGGATACATCTTCACCTCCTCCGCATGCTTACTTTCTCTAGAGCTGTCTCGAGTGTCTGTTCACTCGCTCATGAGCACAGCCATATCCTTACAGTCATTAACAGGCTTTCTTTGGGCTTAGCTGCACCACTCTGCCAGAAAATACCATGGCCCTGTATCTTAGCCTACAATGCTAGTTTTTGAAGGGAACTGATATTTCTGTGTAGGCTGGGGATCTATTGGTGTCACGTCACAGTAAAGTTGCCTTGAGCTTGTAACGAGGCCTCAGATGGACTACCATTTACAATATTATTCTTGGACATTAGAAGTCAGCTGCTTTACGGTAAGCGATAGGGAGAAAAGTATTCCTTCCCAGAACTTACTGCAGATCAACAGTATGGAGCATGGAGTACTAGGTCAATAGAAATAATGGTGTGTGGAGTTTCACTCTTTTATATAGCAGTCCACTTGGTAGAGAGATTGAAGAATAGAAAAAACATACTACTTTAGATTCAGGTTGAAAATTACCTTGTAAATGAAATTATTTCCAGACAAAGAGTTCTTGTCTCTGTCATACATATATGCCACAGCATGATAATCTGTGAATAATGCCATTAATTATTTTGGCCAAATAATGATAACTGGAATTCAGATAAGCTTGGAATTTATCTTGGAATAAAAATATAGGCTGAAAAAATTGTAATTGTAAGCTTTATCAATTCACTTTATTTGGAACCATGCTTCTGTTGTTATATACACACTCATGCCAAGCTCTGCTCTTCTGGATTTGCTTATCCACTAAACACAAGACAGTACTTCTAATGGCAAGATGAGATATATTTCCATCCACAGTATTCAGTATAGAAGAAAAAGCATAAAATGTCAATTAGAGCAAAACTGAATCAGTGGAAAAGATTTTCCTGGTTTAGTAGAGTGTTACAGAATATCAACCATGATCAGATGTTTAGTCCTCTATATTATACTGGGTAGATGGTAAGTATGCTTTTACAAGGCCAAATAGTTTTCAACTCTTTCTACTATCTACTGATACTGGATAATTTTAGATTTTGGCTTATTTTATTAAAATATTTTATGTCTCAAAGGGCTTGGGGGAGGGAGGGCTTTTATTTTATTTGGCTAGTCTTCAGGAGTCTTACTGTAGTTACCAACATTGGATAAAGGTAGGTAGATGAAACCAAATGATTGGTGACATGACAAGTCACGAGGGATCATCCTGCACCTTCTGTCATTCTATCAGCTCGGGTCTACCATGACTGTTCCACTCTACAGTGATAATTTGTACATTAATTTCTTGCCTGCTGAAAGTAAGTCCTATTTAGTTCCCTGAGAGCATAAGCCATAGGTGATTACACTGTCCCCAGCCAGCTGTGTCCCCATTCTTCCTCTGATTCTTTGACAGACTTCAATCAAATTTACCAGAGATGAAAAAGTCTACAGTAATTACCGTAAGCTTCATAAAAAAGAGTGACTCCAAAGTTTCTGCTTGGATACCTACTGCAATTCTTTTCATGTCTTTGTAAGACATCAGGAACCCCATCCAGAAGAAATACTCAGAGCTGAGAAGACCAGGAGCACGTCTATAGGAAATCAGACTTCATTAGTACCCTTGCTTACAGCACCACTGGTTTCTAGCGTGCTCTGCAACAGCTAGTAGCAGATGCTGCAGATCTTGTCCTCTTCCTTTTCTCAGTCATGTATCTCATTATTCTTTCAAGGCAAGGAAACAAAGAAAGGAAGTATTAAGCCAGGGGGCAATATTTGTTCTTGTTCACTTCTTGAGTAAGATCTCAGCTAGCAAGGAACAAACAATACAGCTGAGGGGAGTTCCTTGTCTTGCCAAGGAGAACTACGGTCATCATCCTGTTCCCTGTTAAATCTATACTTAATGTGTAAAGAGATCTGGATTTTCAGAAATTTACCATTTATTTCAAAATAAAGAGAACAAAGAGGTGAATTGTACACTCTTTGAGAGTGTAAGATGTTTTTCTTCTCACCAAAACTATTTTTCCTTCATTTTGTGAGAGGTTACTTGATGTTTTAAGACACATAGTAGCAGAATTCCCAGGGCAGGGGACTCTGTCTTAACCTTTTTTTTTTTTTGGTCAAACTATGCAAGTTTTCTAATTCTGGGTTTAGCATGTTAGCTTCTCTTAATGGCTTTGACACAATCCTAGCACAAAAATAGCTTTCATCACTGTGCAGTCCAACATAAACAGCCCTAGAAAACACCTTCCAGACTTCCAGCAGCCACTTGATATCCCCTTTGGATAACTTTTTTTTGCTGTAGTAGAGTTGCAGAGAAACTATGAATTTATCATCTACTTGTTTGAGTCTTACAATTGTACCTTCAGCTCTGCGAGTTATATTTGCCATTCTGCAAAGTGAGGTTACTGCTCTAAGCATTACTTCTCCCAGCACCATGCAATTTTTACCCAGAGTATCCTAGATTTTTCTACAGTATTTTACTTTTAGCTCTCTTAAATTAACATACACTTCACTGATATTATTAAGTGTGGATCCAAGCATTCTTGAACTGAGTGGAAATTCATACCCAAATTTTCATTCTGAACCAAAGCAAAATCTTAATGACAATCCCATACTTAGGAATAAAGTTAAAATCTGCCAGAGATCAAGCTCACAGTTCGTTAGACTGCTTTGTATAAGCTTTGTATATGTTACGTTGTGAATAGTAAGATTTTCTTTTTTTCCATCTATTTCCTTTCTCCCGATTCATTTTTGCAGTGTTGTAGCCCTAATGGCAGTTAATAAAAGAAAAGGGAAATAAATATTGGTGAAAGAATCTGAAGTTTCATAGCCCTTAAACCAAATTAACTTCTGTAGTGATGAACTAATCAATTTCTTTTCTCTTCTCTTCTCTATGATTCAAGTTGGAACTTACCATTTAAGTTTTCTGTAATTTAGCATTCTTTTTGTACAAGGACTTTAGAAAGACATAAAATTAGCACATAGTAAAATGAAGTGCTGAACTCATACCATTGAGAAAAAGAGCGATAACACACCCATATGTATCATGTCTTATGCTGAAGACCAAAAATAATACTAGGCATGCCTGATAGTGCTTGTCCATTATTCTTTTCCTGTAAAAATTGAACACTAAATATTACTTCGTATAGCTATGTTAGAGGATTTGGATGAATAAGTTGGAGTTATTCTCCTTGGAGGGAAACTATGTTTTAGCACAAAACCAGGTAGAAATCATCACAGGTAAAAATGGTGATGTCAAATCTGGAAATGAGTTGGAATCTGGAAGAGGGCTGTCTTTTAATATGTACCTTATCTTGGGCACTACATCAGGGAATGCTGGTCACCCTCTAGACCATATGTCTGCTAGCTTATTAGCAAAATATGTCATAACATATTTGGTCTTAGTGCTGGGGGGGGGAGTGAAAAAGGGATCTGGAAAACCCAGACAACATGGAATTGTACTGGGGAAAACAACCATCTCCAGAACAACAGTTGGCCTAGTGGCTGAGACAGCTAGCTGCTACCCATCCCTCATTGTAACACTTGATGGGCAGGCTAAGGTATGTTTAAATTCCAGAATCTGTCACGTGTCCCTAATTTAACAATTGATGTTTCTCCTG